>NW_026288653.1:0-18743 GCF_023373465.1 Oncorhynchus keta
TGTCTATGTTCTGTATGTATGGACGTGACCCAGACGTTGTCTATGTTCTGTATGTATGGACGCGACCCAGTCGTTCCTTCTAAATGTTCCATTGCCATACTGGCTGGCAACGTTGTTATCCCTTGTTAGCCAACTAGGGCTAATTTACATTCATGTTAAACAGTGCAGACAGAATAACAACAGTAGCTGCATTTATTTAAACTATTCTCTAAGGACATTTATTTAAACTATTCTCTGGGGACATTTATTTAAACTATTCTCTAGGGACATTTATTTTAAACTATTCTCTGGGGACATTTATTTAAACTATTCTCTAGGGACATTTATTTAAACTATTCTCTAGGGACATTTATTTAAACTATTCTCTAGGGACATTTATTTAAACTATTCTCTAGGGACATTTATTTAAACTATTCTCTAGGGACATTTATTTTTAAACTATTCTCTGGGGACATTTATTTAAACTATTCTCTAGGACATTTATTTAAACTATTCTCTAGGGACATTTATTTAAACTATTCTCTAGGGACATTTATTTAAACTATTCTCTGGGACATTTATTTAAACTATTCTCTAGGGACATGTATTTAAACTATTCTCTAGGGACATTTATTTAAACTATTCTCTGGGGACATTTATTTAAACTATTCTCTAGGGACATTTATTTAAACTATTCTCTAGGGACATTTATTTAAACTATTCTCTAGGGACATTTATTTAAACTATTCTCTAGGGACATTTATTTAAACTATTCTCTAGGACATTTATTTAAAACTATTCTCTAGGGACATTTATTTTAAACTATTCTCTAGGACATTTATTTTAAACTATTCTCTAGGGACATTTATTTTAAACTATTCTCTAGGACATTTATTTTAAAACTATTCTCTAGGACATTTATTTTAAACTATTCTCTAGGGACATTTATTTAAACTATTCTCTAGGGACATTTATTTAAACTATTCTCTAGGGACATTTATTTAAACTATTCTCTAGGGACATTTATTTAAACTATTCTCTAGGGACATTTATTTAAACTATTCTCTAGGGACATTTATTTAAACTATTCTCTAGGGACATTTATTTAAACTATTCTCTAGGGACATTTATTTTAAACTATTCTCTAGGGACATTTATTTGTATACATCTATAACAATAAGCTAATGAGGCAAGCGTCTGCCTGGTATAGAACATGTGCTCTCTCGTCCCAACACCTCATGTTACACGTTCATTACTATGGGACAGTTGGAGATGGAATTTGAATATTGAAACAATGTTGCAAATATCGGAGGAGACAGACAGCAATGTTTATACAGATCTCCGCTGTTGCACACGAAAATGTTAGTCCTAAAAGAATGTGAGATAATGTCTCGATGCTTTTATAGTGGAGATCAAATTACTAACTTCCCTGCCTGTGTGTTGATGGAACAGAGTAAATAAGCAGTTTAAGGTCATAGATTTAGCAGGTATACACCTGCTGGAGTGCGCTTTTAATTAACCAATCAGGATTCAGAATTAGATCCACCCCGTTGTATAATATGACACACACACACACACAATAATGCCTTGTCAAACCCACAATATTCCTGTTTGTGGCCTACATACAACCTGCACTACAACCATTGGCTTAAGTTAAATAGTTAGACAGACGTGTGTATAGTGTTGGTGCTATTGTGTGAAATAGTGGTAACTATTGAAGTGTGTGATAATGTGGGGTTAGATACGTTTCATTATCACATCATGGTAGAGCACACAGTGTTTCCAATTATTATTATTATTAATTTAGAATGATTGTTGACCTGGAAGTAGTCTGTTCCTCAGACATAATGCAGGTGTTTACAAGTCCTGCATGTTAACTAAGAAGGGACAACTCTAGCTTGTTGTTGACTCACTTTTCTCTTCATTTGAACTCTGTACACTCCCAACTGAGTCACAGACTAGAGCAGTAGTCCAACCTTAGTGTAGCAATGTTACTGTTTGTGTTTCACTTTAGAGATCTTTTTTCTAACAAAATATAACGCAACAGATTTTTACTGAGTTACAGTTCATATAAACATCAGTCCAATTTAAATAAATAAATTAAACCCTAATTTATGGATTTCACATGACTGGGAATACAGATATGCATCTGTTGGTCACGGATACCTTTAAAAAAAAAAGAGAAAGTAGGGGACTAGATCAGAAAACCAGTCAGTATCTGGTGTGACCACCATTTGCATCATGCAGTGTCGACACATGTCCTTCACATAGAGTTGATCAGGCTGATTGTGGAATGTTGTCCCGGTCCTCTTCAATGGCTGTGCGAAGTGGCTGGATATTGGCGGAAGAGAACACGCTGTCGTACACGTCGATTCAGAGCATCCCAAACATGCTCAATGTGACATGTCTGGTGAGTATGCAGGCCGTGGAAGAACTGGGACATTTACAGCTTCAGGAAATGTGTACAGATCCTGCAACATGGAGCGTGCATTATCATGCTGAAACATGAGGTGATGGCTGACAGATGAATGGCATGGCAATGGGCCTCAGGATCTCATCACGGTATATCTGTGCATTTAAATTGCCATTGATAAAATGCAATTGTGTTTGTTGTTCTTGGCTTATTCCTGTCCATACTGTACACTGTACACAAGCGTTGACATCAGCAAACCGCTCGCCAACACAAAGCCATGCACTGTCTGCCATCTGTCGGTACAGTTGAAACCAGGATTCATCTCTGAAGAGCACACTTCTCCAGCGTGTCAGTGGTCATCGAAGGTGAGCAGTAACCCATTGAAGTTGGTTACGACACCAAACTGCAGTCGGGTCAAGACCCTGGTGAGGACGACGAGCACGCAGATGGGCATCCCTGAGACGGTTTCTGGCAGTTTGTGCAGAAATTATCTGGTTGTGCAAACCCACAGTTTCATCAGCTGTCTGGGTGGCTGGTCTCACCCACAGTTTCATCAGCTGTCTGGGTGGCTGGTCTCACCCGCAGGTGAAGAAGCTGGATGTGGAGGTCTTGGCCTGGAGTAGTTACACGTGGTCTGTGATTGAGGCCGGTTGTACATACTGCAACACAAATTCTCCAAAACAAAGTTGGAGGTGGCTTATGTTAGAGAAATTAACATTCAGTTCTCTGGCAACAGCTCTGGTGGACATTCCTGCAGTCAACATGCTAATTGCACGCTCCCTCAACTGCGGCATTGTGTTGTGACAACTGTACATTTTAGTGTCCTTTTATTGTCCCCAGCACAAGGTGTACCTGTGTAATGATGGTGCTCTCGATGGGCGCAGAGGTCCAAGTCACTGCATCTCAGTGCAAGAGACGTCACTACAGTCCCTGGTTCAAATCCAGGCTGTATCACATCCAGCCGTGATTGGGAGTCCCATAGGGCGGTGCACAGTTGGCCCAGCGTCGTCCAGGTTTGGCCGGGGTAGGCCGTCATTATAAATAAGAATTTGTTCATAACTGACTTTCTTAGTTTAAATATAATTTTAAAAATGATCATGCTGTTTAATCAGCTTCTTGATATGCCACACCTGTCAGGTGGATGGATTATCTTGCTAAAGGAGAAGTGTTCACTAACAGATCTAAACATATTTTTGCTCAACATTTGGGAGAATTAAGATTTTGTGGGTATGAAACATTTCTGGGATCTTTTGTTTCAGATAATGAAACATGGGACCAACACATGTTGCATTTATATTTTTGTTCAGTATACATAAGAAAGTTCTCCAGTTTTAACATTTGAGACTTCCAAACGTAGTGACGTAGGCTACATTCAAGTCTTTGGTAGTAGGTTTGTAATTGTGTAAAGGCAGTGCAGAATCATACATGTACAGTGTGTTGGTGTCTAATATGGTTGTTTCATTTCCTAGAGACGCAGAACTTAGAAATGTGTGGCGTGTGTGGTTAGGTTCTTTGGTAAGGCTGGACAAAGTTGAATTACTGTTTAACAGATGCTCCGCCTCAGTTTTCTCCACACCCCGAGAAGAAAAGAAATCTGTGTTATTTTTGGTCCAATATATGCGGCTCTGTTTATACCGCATTGTCCGCTCTTCCTTGAGTCTTTCCCAAGTTGATGCCCAAGAGACCAAACCGCCTCAGATCACGTCAGGTCATTTGTGAGCCTCTGATTGGACAGTGAAATACATTTTCATTTACGTTTCATTTCTCTCTCATGCAGTCATGGCTGAAGTCAGCGCAAATTTCAAATATTTGTGTGTCCAGGTGCAATGTGGGAAATCCCTCATTATAAAGAAACAGTCGGTTAAATGCATGGTTATTGCGTCATCCTTAAATATAGTGAATCAATTTTCTCTGGCCTAAGAGTAAATTAAAGAATTAAATAAATAAACAACCCACAAAGCACTATGCAACAAGTTTGACTCAATAAAAGGGACAGTTAGAACAGGATATGAAAATAGTGTAATACTTCCTCAGTTTTTATAGCTCTGGGGCTGAACTATCATATAGGGCAGAATCCCAACTTGAGATGCATGCTTTTACAGAATCATATTGAAAACGACGACGCCCTGGAGTTTGAGGGTAACCGCCTGTCCCCCCTCTCTCTCCCCAGGCGGTGGAGGAGTTTGCGCCTACCGTGGACAACATGTGTGCGGCCCAGAGAGCAGAGGTGGCCCCTGAGATGCAGCTGCTGAAGGCCTCCATGGCCCTGGGTCTGTATGTTAAGAAGACCTGTCCTGACCTTAGAGCCACCATCCAGTCTTGTATGACTGCCTTCATTAACACCAGGCTGGCTGGCTGGATCACCCAGCAGGGAGGATGGGTGAGTACCAAAAAAATACCCATGAATTATGTAAACCCTCAGGACATGTTCAGGCATGTATTTTATGACTGGGTGGAGTTATTACAATGCTGCCTGGGCCTTACTGGCATTTACAAAGCATCATTGCAGATGGTACAGGAAACGCTTAGTCACAAGATGACAGTGAGCAGCTATTTGCATGGAGAAAAGTCATTTGTTTTTAACTTTGCTTCTATTTGCGTACACTAGTTGCTTATACTTTCATCAAGACACGTTTGTGTGTTTACTTTGTCTTGAAGACAAATGGACTACTAACATTACAGTAATACCACTGCTATAGTACCACTGCTATAGTACCACTGCTATAGTACCACTGCTATAGTACCACTGCTACCAGTGGTAGTCCCAGTGGTATTGATAGTGGTTCTCAACCCACCCACCCTACTGGGTGTAACAGCAGTAATGGTACCGTTTCTAGTACACATGACAATATTTCCTGTACTCGGTGGTGATGGTGCTAGTACCAGTGACAGTACTATCTCCGATAATACAGCGCATTCAGAAAGTGTTCAGACCCCTTCACTTTTTCCACATTTTGCTACGTTACAGCCTTGTTCTAAAATAGATTCAATTATTGTTTTCCCCCCCTCAGTCTATACCCAATACCCAATAATGACAAAGCAAAAACTGTTTTTTTTTATTTAATTTTTAGCAAATTTATTAAAAATAAAAAACTGATCACATTTACAGAAGTATTCAAACTAGTGATCCACCAATATGACATTTTTGGCCAATACAATATCCAATATTTTCCTTGCCAAACAAATGATAACGATATTTACAATTTTAGCCATCTTTTAAGCATTCTAGTACAGTTAAATAGTTAAAACACACACATGGACGCAGTGGTCTAAGGCACTGCATCTCAGTGCAAGAGGTGTGACTACAGTCCCTGGTTTGAATCCAGGCTGTATCACATCCGTCTGTGATTAGGTGTCCCATAGTGCGGTGCACAATTGACCCAGCGTTGTCTGTGTTGTCATTGTAAATAAGAATTTGTTGCTAACTGACTTGCCTAGTTAAATAAAGGTAACCCACGCACCACACTGACCAAAAAGTTACTTTGTTGGCATTTACGTATGTCCCCATTACCAGTAAAACATAATCGAAACCTATTTCTTTCACTTACTTGCTGTGCTGTTTCGTTGTTCATTTGTTCAGTCGTTTTATTCTCAACCAGGACTTCTATTGAACCCTGTTTGGGTCTTTGCATGTCAACGAAGATACACGTCAAATAACACATCTGTTTCAGTAGTTCTAGTTAGCTAGCTAACTACATAGCTAGGTGTCATCTAAAATAACCCTAATTTATAAGACAGTTCTTATTTGATTAATGGTCGGACTCATCTATGTGAAGCTAGCCACAATAAGGATTAGCCACAATTGCGGACTTTGCGTTTAGCCTTCAAAATAAAAGTATGGCTTAATTCTACTATTTGTATTAATTTGCATTACTGTCAATTACATACTTTTATTTTGATAGCAAACCACAAATTCCACTATTGTGCCTAATCCTTATTGCTGCAAGCTTCACAACACATAACCTGGTGCGGGTCGAGCCTCACTAGCCAGATGAAGCTAGCTGGCCGTTTATAACTTGTTCGTGACCCAAATGGCGTTCCATAGTGTGTATGTCGTGAAGCTGATAGCAGTGACGCTATTACTGTGTGTAACTCCGGTAGGGCAACATCTGAAAATAGCGCACTTGGTAGTGTGGTACCGGGTGCTCGACCCAGTCGGGCGAAAGCCAACATCTCCCACAACAGAGAACGGTTGACTATCAAGGGCAATGAATTCAATTATCTTGGTTAACCTGTTATGACGAGCAATCCCTTATCCGGGATCGTAATTATAGCCTCAAGCTCATTACCATAACGCAACGTTAACTATTCATGAAAATCGCAAATGAAATGAAATAAATATATTGGCTCTCAAGCTTAGCCTTTTGTTAACAACACTGTCATCTCAGATTTTCAAAATATGCTTTTCAACCATAGCATTTGTGTAAGAGTATTGATAGCTAGCATAGCATTAAGCCTAGCATTCAGCAGGCAACATTTTCACAAAACCAAGAAAAGCATTCAAATAAAATAATTTACCTTTGAAGAACTTCGGATGTTTTCAATGAGGAGACTCTCAGTTAGATAGCAAATGTTCAGTTTTTCCAAAAAGATAATTTGTGTAGAAGAAATCGCTCTGTTTTGTTCATCACGTTTGGCTGAGAAAAAAAACAGAAAATTCAGTCATCAAAACGCCTTACTTTTTTCCAAATTAACTCCATAATATCGTCAGAAACATGGCAAACGTTGTTTAGAATCAATCCTCAAGGTGTTTTTCACATATCTATTCGACGATAAGTCATTCGTGGCAGTTTTGTTTCTCCTCTGAATCACATGGGAAAATACATGCAGCTGGAGATTACGCACCAATTTCAACGGAGGACACCAGGTGGACACCTGGTAAATGTAGTCTCTTATGGTCAATCTTCCAATGATATGCCTACAAATACTTCACAATGCTGCAGACACCTTGGGGAAACGACAGAAAGTGTAGGCTCGTTCTTGGCGCATTCACAGCCAAATAAGGAGACATTGGAACACAGCGCCTCAAAAATCTGGCTCAATTCCTGTTTGAAGTTTCATCTTGTTTTTGCCTGTAGCATTAGTTCTGTGGCACTCACAGGCAATATCTTTGCAGTTTTGGAAACGTCAGTGTTTTCTTTCCAAAGCTGTCAATTATGTGCATAGTTGAGCATCTTTTCATGACAAAATATCTTGTTTAAAATGGGAACGTTTTTTTTATCCATAAATTAAAAGAGTGCCCCCTATATCCAAGAAGTTAATGGATTTCACCCTTTTGAATGGTCTCGCTGACATTTTGTTCATCTTTCAAATGACTGCTCGATCCACACAGCAGACATTGTGGGCTAGTTTAGGAATGCTGTGTTGTGCAAAATTTTATGTGCTGTTATTACATCATGTACCTACGTTACGCGGCAGGGTAGCCTAGTGGTTAGAGCAGGTAACCGAAAGGTTGCAAGTTCAAATCCCCAAGCTGACAAGGTACAAATCTGTCGTTCTGCCCCTGAACAGGCAGTAAACCCACTGTTCCTAGGCCGTCATTTAAAATAAAGGTAAAAAAAAAAAAAGTATGTATGTATGTATGTATGTATGCAAGTAAGTCCGCTTTGACATCGGTTTAGCACATCGGGGCGTTAAACTAGAAATCGATGTTGGCCGATACCGATGTTGTCATTCCGATATGTTCACCGATATATTGTGCATCCCTAATTCAGACCCTTTATTCAGTACTTTGTTGAAGCACCTTTGGCAGCAATTACAGCCTCGTGCCTTCTTGGGTATGACACCAGCATGTTGGCACACCTGTATTTGGGGAGTTTCTCCCATTATTCTGGGCAGTGTCGCTGCACAGCCGTTTTCAGGTCTCTACAGAGATGTTCGATCAGGTTCAAGTCTGATATCTGGCTGGGCCACTCAAGGACAGTCTTTTTCCGAAGCCACTCCTGCGTTGTCTTGGCTCCTGCGTTGTCCAGGGTTGTTGTCCTGTTGGAAGGTGAACCTTCGCCCCAGTCTGAGGTTCTGAGTGCTCTGGAGGAGATTTTCTTCAAGGATCTCGCTGTACTTTGCTCTGTTCATTTTTCCCTCAATCCTGACTTGTCTCCCAGTCTCTGCTGCTGAAAAACATCCCCACAGCATGATGCTGCCACCAACATGCTTCAGCATAGGGATGGTACCAGGTTTCCTCCAGACTTGGCATTCAGGCAAAAGAGTTCGATCTTGGTTTCATCAGACGAGATCATCTTGTTTCTCATGGTCTGAATGTCCTTTAGGTGCCTTTTGGCAAACTTCAAGCGGACTGTCATGTGCCTTTTACTGAGGAGTGGTTTCCGTCTTGCCACTATTATAAAGGCCTGATTGGTGGAGTGCTGCAGAGATCGTTGTCTTTCTGGAATGTTCTCCCATCTCCACAGAGAAACTCTAGAGCTCTGTCTGGTTCTTGGTCACCTCCCTGACCAAGGTCCTTCTCCCCCGATTGCTCAGTTTGGCTGGGTGGCCAGCTCTAGGAAGCGTCTTGGTGGTTCCAAACTTCTTCCATTTAAGAATGATGTAAGCTACTGTGTTCTTGGGGGTTTTCAATCCTGCAGACATTTTTTGGGTACCCTTCCCCAGATCTGTGCCTCGACACAATCCTGTCGCTGAGTTCTACGAACAATTCCTTTGACCTCATGGCTTGGATTTTTGCTCTGACATGCACTGTCAACTGGGACATTTTTATATAGACAGGCGTATGCCTTTCCAAATCATGTCCAATCAATTGAATTTACCATAGTTGGACTCCAATCAAGTTGAAGAAACATCTCTAGGTTTATCAATGGAAATAGGATGCACATGAGCTCAATTTCGAATGTCATAGCAAATGGTCTGAATACTTAAATGAAGGAATTTCAGTTTTTTAAAACATTTTTAATGCATTTTCAAAAAATAACTGTTCACTTTGTCGCTATGGGATATTGTTTGTAGATTGAGGAAAACACATATTCTAAAATGGATTAAAATAAGGCTGTAATGTAACAGAATTTGAAAGGGAAGGGGTTTGAATATGTCAGTGAGACCGGTGTATTAGACTGATTACCTGCTTCAATTCACTCTATTTTCCTGCCAGTGGAAATACTGTGCATTTCTAAAGGACCTGAGCGATTTACTTCAGACAGGCTGAGACTTCATTGCTTAACTTCTTTAGAAATGTGATGTAAGGTTCACTAAAGCTGGACTTAACTCTGAAGCAGTTTTAACAAGGCCTTTCCCACAGAACCACTTCAGAGATTTATTTACTCTCACATTTTGACTCTAGGCAGCATTCCTGTTTTGTTTCTTTTCATAGATACTGTCTGTGGCTGTTTAAATCTGCTGCGGTTAGCTATTATTGTACTGGTGTTAATGAGGTAGCCAGATGTGGCCATTGTGAAGGTCATCGACATAAACAGACTTGTCTCAGTGTTTTCACCTTGTCGTCTTTATAACCCAGCTAAAGAAACATAGTTTTATTGCCTGCTATTCAGAAGCTGTGATGACTTTGCTCAATAAACAGATTTATACTGATTGCAAGTTTTTGAGGCTGTGGTGACTCACTAAACCTGTATCATACCTGGCATGAGGTTATACCTGCTTTGGTAGAGAGACGGTCTGCCATGAATTCAGTTCCTTCTCTGTCAGAGAACCCATGAAGTCTTGTTTCAGTCCCTTAATGACTCATGAATAATGCTTTTGTTTTGTTTTTCAGGATCAAGTTACTATGGTATAAAAACATGGAGAAGATGTCATCCACATCATTTTTGTACAATGAGGAAGAGGTCTTAATGAGGAGGTCTTAACTCCTCTGTATATGTGTTAAGTCTTCCCTCCTTCCCTTTCTTTCTTTCTCCCTCTTTCTTCCCTCTTTCTTTCTTCCCTCTTTCTTTCTTCCCTCTTTCTTTCTTTCTTTCTTTCTTTCTTTCTTTCTTCCCTCTTTCTTTCTTTCTTTCTTCCCTCTTTCTTTCTTTCTTCCCTCTTTCTTTCTTTCTTCCCTCTTTCTTTCTTTCTTCCCTCTTTCTTTCTTCCCTCTTTCTTTCTTCCCTCTTTCTTTCTTCCTCTCTTTCTTCCCTCTTTCTTTCTTCCCTCTTTCTTTCTTTCTTCTTTCTTTCTCTTTCTTTCTTTCTTTCTTCCCTCTTTCTTTCTTCCCTCTTTCTTTCTTCCCTCTTTCTTTCTTCCCTCTTTCTTTCTTCCCTCTTTCTTTCTTTCTTTCTTTCTTTCTTTCTTTCTTCCCTCTTTCTTTCTTTCTTTCTTTCTTTCTTTCTTTCTTTCCCTCTTTCTTTCTTTCTTTCTTTCTTTCTTTCTTCCCTCTTTCTTTCTTTCTTTCTTTCTTTCTTCCCTCTTTCTTTCTTCCCTCTTTCTTTCTTCCCTCTTTCTTTCTTTCTTTCTTCCCTCTTTCTTTCTTTCTTCCCTCTTTCTTTCTTTCTTCCCTCTTTCTTTCTTTCTTCCCTCTTTCTTTCTTTCTTCCCTCTTTCTTTCTTCCCTCTTTCTTTCTTCCCTCTTTCTTTCTTCCCTCTTTCTTTCTTTCCTCTTTCTTTCCTCTTTCTTTCTTTCTTCTTTCTTTCCTCTTTCTTTCTTTCTTTCTTCCCTCTTTCTTTCTTCCCTCTTTCTTTCTTCCCTCTTTCTTTCTTCCCTCTTTCTTTCTTCCCTCTTTCTTTCTTTCTTTCTTTCTTCCCTCTTTCTTTCTTTCTTTCTTCCCTCTTTCTTTCTTTCTTTCTTTCTTTCTTTCTTTCTTCCTCTTTCTTTCTTTCTTTCTTCTTTCTTCCCTCTTTCTTTCTTTCTTTCTTTCTTTCTTTCTTTCTTTCCTCTTTCTTTCTTTCTTTCTTTCTTTCCTCTTTCTTTCTTTCTTCCTTCTTTCTTTCTTTTTCTTCCCTCTTTCTTTCTTTCTTTCTTTCTTTTTCTTCCCTCTTTCTTTCTTTCTTTCTTTCTTTCTTTTTCTTCCCTCTTTCTTTCTTTCTTTCTTTCTTTCTTTCTTTCTTTCTTTCTTTCTTTTTCTTCCCTCCTTTCTTTCCTCTTTCTTCCATCTGTCTTATGTTCCTGTCATGGCCATTTGAACTTGCCAGTTGTATTCCCTCTTCACTTCCCCTAAGTTGGTTCTTTGAGGAAGAGACTGCGTCCCACTATCAACAGAAAGTGACGTCGCCACTGACTTTTTGACCGTCCTCTCCTTGTTATAAGCAATGGGCACCTGCATCTGAAGTAACGTTGCATATTGGAATCATGATGTATTGCAATCCATGGCATTTTCTACTTCACATTGTCAAAACAAGCAATATATTTTTGTAGAAAAACAATCCGATGCAATGTTTTGTACTTTGGAAGCCCTTTCCTAAACAATAGAGGCAGGTTACCAGAACAAGCTTTAATGTTTTGTACTTTGGAAGCCCTTTCCTAAACAATAGAGGCAGGTTACCAGAACAAGCTTTAATGTTTTGTACTTTGAAGCCCTTTCCTAAACAATAGAGGCAGGCAATATATTACCAGAACAAGCTTTAATGTTTTGTACTTTGGAAGCCCTTTCCTAAACAATAGAGGCAGGTTACCAGAACAAGCTTTAATGTTTTGTACTTTGGAAGCCCTTTCCTAAACAATAGAGGCAGGTTACCAGAACAAGCTTTAATGTTTTGTACTTTGGAAGACCTTTCCTAAACAATAGAGGCAGGTTACCAGAACAAGCTTTAATGTTTTGTACTTTGGAAGCCCTTTCCTAAACAATAGAGGCAGGTTACCAGAACAAGCTTTAATGTTTTGTACTTTGGAAGCCCTTTCCTAAACAATAGAGGCAGGTTACCAGAAAGCTTTAAGCTTTAATGTTTTAAACAACAATAGAGGCAGGTTACAATAGAGGCAGAACAAGCTTTAATGTTTTGTACTTTGGAAGCCCTTTCCTAAACAATAGAGGCAGGTTACCAGAACAAGCTTTAATGTTTTGTACTTTGGAAGCCCTTTCCTAAACAATAGAGGCAGGTTACCAGAACAAGCTTTAATGTTTTGTACTTTGGAAGCCCTTTCCTAAACAATAGAGGCAGGTTACCAGAACAAGCTTTAATGTTTTGTACTTTGGAAGCCCTTTCCTAAACAATAGAGGCAGGTTACCAGAACAAGCTTTAATGTTTTGTACTTTGGAAGACCTTTCCTAAACAATAGAGGCAGGTTACCAGAACAAGCTTTAATGTTTTGTACTTTGGAAGCCCTTTTCTAACTTCTCAAACAATAGAGGCAGGTTACCAGAACAAGCTTTAATGTTTTGTACTTTGGAAGCCCTTTCCTAAACAATAGAGGCAGGTTACCAGAACAAGCTTTAATGTTTTGTACTTTGGAAGCCCTTTCTAAACAATAGAGGCAGGTTACCAGAACAAGCTTTAATGTTTTGTACTTTGGAAGCCCTTTCCTAAACAATAGAGGCAGGTTACCAGAACAAGCTTTAATGTTTTGTACTTTGGAAGACCTTTCCTAAACAATAGAGGCAGGTTACCAGAACAAGCTTTAATGTTTTGTACTTTGGAAGCCCTTTCCTAAACAATAGAGGCAGGTTACCAGAACAAGCTTTAATGTTTTGTACTTTGGAAGCCCTTTCCTAAACAATAGAGGCAGGTTACCAGAACAAGCTTTAATGTTTTGTACTTTGGAAGCCCTTTCCTAAACAATAGAGGCAGGTTACCAGAACAAGCTTTAATGTTTTGTACTTTGGAAGCCCTTTCCTAAACAATAGAGGCAGGTTACCAGAACAAGCTTTAATGTTTTGTACTTTGGAAGCCCTTTCTTAAACAATAGAGGCAGGTTACCAGAACAAGCTTTAATGTTTTGTACTTTGGAAGCCCTTTCCTAAACAATAGAGGCAGGTTACCAGAACAAGCTTTAATGTTTACGCCGATGGACCGTCTTTCATTTAATGTGAGAATGAACTTTGACCTAATAACATGACTCACAATAAGTCCATGTAATCAGCGAAGCCGTGCTGTTAAATAGTTGAGGATGAACCGTCACTGAGTCATAAATCGCTTGATGGAACCTGAAACGATTTGTCTTGTTTGACCATGTTTTCTAATATGCTCTTATCCTCAATCACTCCGTGCTTGTTAAACATGCTTATTGTTAGCTCTACTCAACAAATCAATGTGCCACTTTGTTAAATGTGTGTGTTGCTGCTGTTAGCTAATCTTGATTTGAGTAAAAGGAAAAGTCTTTAATAGGTTGTGTTAAGAAAACTAATTATTGTTAACCAACTGTGAGTTAAGAGTTATTTATAGTTTTTAGATTTCCTCAGAGCTTGTAGAGGGAAACTACAGTAGTAAAGTCAGTATTGTTTCAATGTCAACTCTGACTCATACCATTTACAGTCACCTTTATTAAAGATGCACAGAACCACCATGTGGAAATGGACCAAAGGGAATTAGAAAGTAGATAAGGTTTTATTGTATTTTTTTTTCAATTGTACATTTGTCCCTATTTGTGTAATTCTGTCTGGTTTTAATTAAACACGGAGCTTTGTTGTGAAGTCTCAGGGCCTTGCCTCTGTTCTGGTGTGATAGTGAACACTATTTATATTGTCATTCTTCTGCATTTGATTCATTCTGTAGGAGTGCTCAGCCTGCTTGTTCTATTCAATGAAAGACATTTCAATCAATGAGTTCTTTAAAAAGAAGTCAAACAACATTCCTTTAGATACAGTTTGAAATGGACTGGAAGGTCTGTTCTACTCCTGGTGTCTTAAATGTCCAAAACCTCATATCATTTATTCTACAGAATGTTTACGACCACAAATAACAGCAGCGTCGCTATTTTCATAAAAGTAAAATTTTCATCAGCTTTGACACTTCAGCAGTCGATGCCACACAGGGCTAAGAGCAAGAAGATTGAGGGTCTCTGACCACCTCAGTCGCACTCAATCTCGTTGCCTGTTTCACTAGACCTACACTACGATCAGAGCCGGCTGCAGACAATCATCAGCTAGGACATCACATTTTCAACATTTTGATGGCATATTTATAATTATATAAAATATATGCAAAACAAATAATAATTGTACCACCAACAGGTTTCTGTGCCAATGCACCACACAACCAATAAACAAAGCATACTGACTTTGGGCGCTTCAATATCATGGTTTGCGTTTTCAACACCACAATAAATAAGACTGTCAATCTCCACAAACAGAAAATACATCCCTCCATACCTAAAATCATATGCTTGGCTTGACAATCTTTTGTCATTGAACTTTTTTTGTGTTTGGAACATTAATTATTGATTTAATTTTTGAGTAAAGAAATATATACTATATATATATATATATATAGTATATATTTCTTTATATACTATATATATATAAAGTACCAGTCAAACGTTTGGACACACCTACTCATTCAAGGGGTTTTCTTTATATTTACTATTTTCTACATTGTAGAATAATAGTGAAGATATAAAAACTATGAAATAACACATTGGGAATAATGTAGTAACCAAACCAAAATATATTTGAGATTCTTCAAAGTAGCCACCCTTTGCCTTAATGACAGCTTTGCACACTTGGCATTCTCTCAACCAGCTTCACTTGGAATGTGTTTCCAACAGTCTTGAAGGAGTTACTACATATGTTGAGCACTTGTTGGCTGCTTTTCCTTCACTCTGCAGTCCAGCTCATCCCAAACCATCTCAATTGGGTTGAGGTCGGGTGATTGTGGAGACCAGGTCATCTGATGCAGCACTCCATCACTCTCCTTGGTCAAATAGCTCTTACACAGCCTGGAGGTGTGCTGGGTCATTGTCCTCTTGAAAAACAAATGATAGTCCCACTAAGCGCCAACCAGATGGGATGGCGTATCACTGCAGAATGCTCTGTGAACGTGCTAGCTAAGTGTGCATTGAATTCTAAATAAATCACAGTGTCACCCGCAAAGCACCATCACACCTACTCTATGCTTCACGATGGGAACCACACATGCAGAGATCATCCCGTTCACCTACTCTGTGTCTCACAAAGACATGGCGGATAGAACCAAAAATCTCAAATTTGGACTGATCAGACCAAAGGACAGATTTCCACCAGTCTAATGTGTCCCCAGCCAGACCAACCACTCACTGGACCCATACGATCACTTGGCTACGCATGCCTCCCTATAATATCAATATGCCTTGCCCATTACTGTCCAGGTTAGTGATTACTGTCTTATTTCACTGTAGAGCCTCTAGCCCTGCTCAATATGCCTTAACCAACCATGATGTTCCACCTCCTACATATGTGATGACTTCACCTGGTTTAAACTTCTCTAGAGACTATATCTCTCATCATTACTCAATGCCTAGGTTTACCTCCAATGTACTCACATCCTACCTTACCTTTGTCTGTACACTATGCCTTGAATCTATGTTATTGTGTCCAGAAATCTACTCCTTTTACTCTCTGTTCTGAATGTGCTAGACGGCCAGTTCGTATAGCCTTTATATCCTACTTCTCCTCTGTTCGTCTGGTGATGTAGAGGTTAATCCAGGCCCTGCAGTGCCTAGCTCCACTCCCACCCCCCCAGGTGCTCTCATTTGTTGACTTCTGTAACTGCAAAAGTCTTGGTTTCATGCATGTTAACACTAGAAGCCTAATCCCTAAATTTGTTTTATTCACTGCTTTAGCACACTGCCAACCCGGATGTCTTAGCCGTGTCTGAATCCTGGCTTAGGAAAACCCCCAAAAACCCTGAAATCTCCATCGCTAACTATAACATAGCCAAGATAGAACTGCTAAAGGGGGCGTGTTGCAATCTACTGCAAAGATAGAACTCTGCAGGCTATCTTACTATCCAGGTCTGTACCCAAACAATTCGAGCATCTACTTCTAAAAATGCACCTTTCCAGAAACAAGTCTCTCACCGTTGCCACTTGCTACAGACCACCCTCTGCCCCCAACTGTGCCCTCGACACCATATGTGATTTGATTGCCCCCCATCTATCTTCTGAGCTCGTGCTGCTAGGTGACCTAAACTGGGACATGCTTAACACCCCAGCCATACTACAATCTAAGCTTGATGCCCTCAATCTCACACAAGTTATCAATGAACCTACCAGGTACATCCCCAAATCCGTAAACACGGGCACCCTCATAGATATCATCCTAACTAACTCGCCCTCCAAATACACCTCTGCTTTTTTCAATCAAGATCTCAGAGATCACTGCCTCATTGCCTGCATCCGTAATGGGTCCGCTGTCAAACGACCTCCACTCATCACTGTCAGACGCTCCCTAAAACACTTCTGCGAGCAGGCCTTTCTAATCGACCTGGCCGGGGTATCCTGGAATGACTTTGACCTCATCCCGTCAGTAGAGGATGCCTTGTTATTCTTTAAAAGTAACTTCCTCACCATCTTAAATAAGCATGCTCCGTTCAAAAAAATGTAGAACTAGTAATGGATATAGTTCTTGGTTCACTCCAGACCTGTCTGCCCGCCCTTGACCAGCACAAAAACATCCTGTGGCGTTCTGCATTAGCATCGAATAGCCCCCGTGATATGCAACTTTTCAGGGAAGTTACGAACAAATATACACAGGCAGTTAGGAAAGATAAGTCTAGCTTTTTCAAACAGAAATTTGCATCCTGTAGTACAAACTCAAAAAAGTTCTGGGACACTGTAAAGTCCATGGAGAACAAGAGCACCTCCTCCCAGCTGCCCACTGCTCTGAGGCTAGGAAACACTGTTACCACTGATACATCCACTACAATTGAGAATTTCAATAAGCATTTCTATACGGCTGGCCATGCTTTTCACCTGGCTACCCTACCACGGTCAACTGCCCGGCACCCTCCACAGCAACCCGTCCAAGCCCCACCATTTCTCCACCCAAATCCAGATAGCTGATGTTCTGAAAGAGCTGCAAAATCTGGACCCCTACAAATCAGCCATGCTCGACGATCAGGACCCTCTCTTTCTAAAATGATCTGCCGAAAATGTTGCAACCCCTATTACTAGCCTGTTCAACCTCTCTTTGGTATCGTCTGAGATTCCCAAAGATTGGAAAGCTGCCGGGGTCATCCCCCTCTTCAAAGGGGGTGACACTCTAGACCCAAACTGCTACAGACCTATATCTATCCTACCCTGTCTTACTAAGGTCTTCGAAAGCCAAGTTAACAAACAGATTACAGATAATTTCGAATCCCACCGTACCTTCTCCACTATGCAATCTGGTTTCAGAGCTAGTCATGGGTGCACCTCAGCCACGCTCAAGGTCCTAAACGATATCATAACCGCCATCGATAAGAGAGATTACTGTGCAGCCGTATTCATCGACCTGGCCAAGGCTTTCGACTCTGTCAATCACCACATTCTTATTGGCAGACTCGACAGCCTGGGTTTCTCAAATGATTGCATCGCCTGGTTTACCAACTACGTCTCTGATAGAGTTCAGTGTGTTGTCCGGACCTCTGGCAGTCTCTATGGGGGTGCCACAGGGTTCAATTCTCGGGCCGACTCTCTTCTCTGTATACATCAATGATGTCACTCTTGCTGCTGGTGATTCTCTGATCCACCTCTACGCAGACGACACCATTCTGTATACTTCTGGCCCCTCTTTGGACACTGTGTTAACTAACCTCCAGACGAGCTTCAATGCCATACAACTCTCCTTCCGTGGCCTCCAACTGCTCTTAAATGCAAGTATCAGTCTCCTCTGAACAGCTGATGTTGAGATGTGTCTGTTACTTGAACTATGTGAAGCATTTATTTGGGCAGTAATTTCTGAGGCTGGTAACTCTAATGAACTTATCCTCCACTGCAGAGGTAACTCTGGGTCTTTCTTTCCTGTGGCGGTCCTCATGAGAGCCAGATTTATTTGAAGAGTTTCAAATATAAAACATATTTACATTTGTTTAACACTTTTTGGTCACTACATAATTCCATATGTGTTATTTCATAGTTTTGTATCTTCACTACTATTCTACAATGTAGAAAATAGTAGAAAAAAAAAAAACCTTGAATGAGTAGGTGTTGTAAAACTTTTGACCGGTACTTTCTTGTATAGAAAGTTCTTAGAAGCATATAACTTACCAATATATTATAAAGAATTTAATTCTATATGCAAAGCAATACCTTCAGGTCTTAATTAATGAAGTCTCATATGTGTTTTGGAGAACATGTCAAGATAGATGCACAATTTATGTTAGAAGGTTGCCCCCTGCTGGATAAGAAATGTAATAATACATAATTTTTAATTCCATGAACAAGATCTAGAGGGAAATTCATCTGGGATTGCGTATATTACTGAAATTGAATGTAAAAAAGCTTGGTTGCTCCCTCACAAATTTTGTATATCAAATAAAGTAAAATAAATTAATTTTATAATATTTCACAAAATATGCCC
>NW_026288654.1:0-2391 GCF_023373465.1 Oncorhynchus keta
ACATTTAGCAGACTCTCTTATCCAGAGTGACTTACACAAGTGACTGCATACATTTCTTCTTAATGGTCCCACATGAAAATCGAACCCACCACCCTAGTGTTGGATGCCCCATGTCCTAACAACTGAGCCATGTATGTCAGGTAAATCTTGGCAAAGGATACATGCTCACTAACGGGATGTAAACAAATGTGTGTTCATCATTTCAGAGAAAAAACGTTTTTTGTGCGTATGGAATATTTCTGGGATCTTTTATTTCAGCTCATGAAACCAACACCTTTACATTTTGCATTTATATTTTTGTTCAGTGTTGTATTTGATATTGCTAACTGATATTCAGAAGCTGGCCTGAGGCTACTGCCAGAAGCCTTAGGCTATGAGTCAGAACCTGCAGGGTACAGGGAGCATACGGTGGATCTTGTCCTAATGCATTAGAATAGATGAGAAACATGTGTAGAGACAAGGGTTATAGACAACACCCATTCAAGGTGTTTCAAAGTGAATGTTTTGTTTGTTTTGGACATTATAGCGGGCATGGAGAGAAAATGATTGGATGTAATCTTCCCCTGCTAGTCGGGCCAAACAAAGAAACTGCAGACACATAAATAAACTCACTCCAGACAATTGGGTTTTCTGACACAATATTACTCTGAACCTCCTGTGATATTAATAGATGAGTCAGTTTTTCTCTATGTTTCATTTTCTTCAATGCAACCAGGTCTACCTATTTTGGCCAGCCTATTCTGGGGATGAGTTTTTGACGCCCAGGATAGACAGGGATTTTCAGCACGTCTGTGGATGGATGAGGATAGAGTTGAGGGATGAAGTGTGAATGATAAACGCATGATAGCCCTGTACCCACGAACACAAAGTCAATATGGGTATGAAGACACCAAGAATGCATAGTTTGCCCAGAGGCTGGCAATTTATTTCATAAGTGTATATATTTTCCCCTCCACAAAAATAGCCAGACGCCATAAAGCCACACAAATAGTGATTGATGGCATTATGCGCATTATGTTTTTCCATTAACTTTTGCTAAAGAATCCTGATCATGATCCTATGCAATTTTTTCTCAGCAAAAAATATATATTTAATTAATCATGCCTAACGTGTTAGTTATTAAAAAAGCATGGAAGCATGTCCTGTCATTTCTATATGCATAAATTGGGCGGCAGGTAGCCTAGTGGTTAGTAATCGAAAGGTTGCGAGATCGAATCCCCAAGCTGATGAGGTAAAAATCTGCCATTCTGCCCCTGAACAAGGCAGTTAACCCACTGCTCCTAGGCCGTCATTGAAAATAAGAATTTGTTCTTAACTGACTTGCCTGGTTAAATAAAGGTAAAAAATAAATGACTGTAAAATATTCATAATAGGCCATGTCCGAAACAATACTGTACATCCTAAGCCAATGTTGAGGCTTTACTGAAGAGAACCGAAACCGTGTTAGAAAAGGACAACAATCTCTCTTGCTGTGGTGAAGCATTTCAAGAAGTGGTGGAAAGCATTGCCTAATTATCATACTTGTGTAAAAGTAAAGATTATTACAAAAGGGTCATTTGGCTCCTGGTTGCTGATTGGCTGAAAGCTGTGGTATATGAGAACATGGGAATGACAAACATTTTTTACTGTTCTAGTCACGCTGGTAACCAGTTTATAATAACAATTGTGAGATCAGGCGATGATTAGCTATCTGCCTTTGCCATCCGTACTGCTAGCCAACGGCCATTCGCTGGAAAATAAATGGGACCCAAGCTAAAAACACGTATATCCCACCAACGGAACATTAAAAACTGTAATATCTTATGTTTCACAGAGTCGTGGCTGAACGATGACATTAATAACATACAGCTGGCAGGTTATACACTCTATCGGCCAAGATATAGAACAGCAACCTCTGGTAAGACAAATTTAGCAGTCTATGTATATTTGTAAACAACAGCTGGTGCACGATATTTAAGAAATCTCAAGGTGTGCACAACGCAAAAGTGGAAGTATCTCATGATAAGCTGTAGACCACACTATCTACCTAGAGAGCTTATCTGTATTTTTCGAAGCTGTTTACATACCACCAAAGACCGATGCTGGGACTAAGTTCACACTCAATGAGCTGTATACCGCAAACAGGAAAACGCACATCCAGAGGCGGCTCTCCTAGTGGCCGGGGACTTTAATGCAGGGAAAGTTAAGTCAGTTTTACCTAATTTCTATCAACATGTTAAATGTGCAACCAGAGGGAAAATAACTCTAGACCACCTTTACTCCACACACAGTACAAAGCTCTCCCTCGCCCTCCATTTGGCAAATCTGACCATAATTCTATCCTTCTGATTCCTGCTTACAAGCAAAAACTAAAGCAGGAAGCACAAGTGACTCGGTCAATAAAAAAGTGTA
>NW_026288655.1:0-29391 GCF_023373465.1 Oncorhynchus keta
CTCGTTGGCTAACAGGCTAGTTGGCCAGGCTAGTTGGCTAACAGGCTAGTTGGCCAGGCTAATTGGCTAACAGGCTAGTTGGCCAGGCTAGTTGGCTAACAGGCTAGTTGGCTAACAGGCTAGTTGGCCAGGCTAGTTGGCTAACAGGCTAGTTGGCTAACAGGCTAGTTGGCCAGGCTAGTTGGCTAACAGGCTAGTTGGCTAACAGGCTAGTTGGCCAGGCTAGTTGGCTAACAACCTAGCAAGGTTTGTAACAATACATTTAAGTATTTGCTAATAAGTTGGATGAAAATCTAATTGAAACCAAAAGTCACGAGTGCAAAGGATTGTTTAATTTGAAGTTCTACATTTGAAGTTATTTCTGCTAGAGTTCCCATTACACCTGATCCTCCATATTACATCATATCTGGCATTTTGATCGGGTTTTAAGTAATACAACTTTAAAAAATGTCAAAGTGAAGTGTAATTTTGCATTGGGACATTTGATGAGTCTACTAATGCAGATTCATATGTTACACGTGGTTACGTTTATGTTACCTACCACCCTGACACACACACACACATCACCCTGACACACACATCACCCTGACACACACACACATCACCCTGACACACACATCACCCTGACACACACACACACACATCACCCTGACACACACACACACACATCACCCTGACACACACACACACACATCACCCTGACACACACACACACATCACCCTGACACACACACACACATCACCCTGACACACACATCACCCTGACACACACATCACCCTGACACACATCACCCTGACACACACATCACCCTGACACACACATCACCCTGACACACACATCACCCTGACACACACATCACCCTGACACACACATCACCCTGACACACACATCACCCTGACACACACATCACCCTGACACACACATCACCCTGACACACACATCACCCTGACACACACATCACCCTGACACACATCACCCTGACACACACATCACCCTGACACACACACCACCCTGACACACACATCACCCTGACACACACACACACACACATCACCCTGACACACACACATCACCCTGACACACACACACACATCACCCTGACACACACACACATCACCTGACACACACACACATCACCCTGACACACACACACACACACACACACATCACCCTGCACACACACACACACACACACATCACCCTGACACACACACACACACACACACACACACACACACACACACACACACACACACACACACACCACACACACACGTCACCCTGACACACACACACACACACACACATCACCCTGACACACACACACATCACCCTGACACACACACACATCACCCTGACACACATCACCCTGACACACATCACCCTGACACACATCACCCTGACACACACACACACACACACACCACCCTGACACACATCACCCTGACACACATCACGCTGACACACACACACACATCACCCTGACACACACACACACACATCACCCTGACACACACACACATCACCCTGACACACACACACACCACCCTGACACACGTCACCCTGACACACACACACCGTCACCCTGACACACACACACATCACCCTGACACACATCACCCTGACACACATCACCCTGACACACATCACCCTGACACACATCACCCTGACACACATCACCCTGACACACACACACACATCACCCTGACACACACACACACACACATCACCCTGACACACACACACACACACATCACCCTGACACACACACACACACACATCACCCTGACACACACACACACACATCACCCTGACACACACACATCACCCTGACACACACACACATCACCCTGACACACACACACACACATCACCCTGACACACACACACATCACCCTGACACACACACACATCACCCTGACACACACACACACATCACCCTGACACACACACACATCACCCTGACACACACACACATCACCCTGACACACATCACCCTGACACACCATCACCTGACACACACACACACATCACCCTGACACACACACCACACACATCACCCTGACACACACACATCACCCTGACACACACACACATCACCCTGACACACACACACACATCACCCTGACACACACACATCACTCACACACACACACACATCACCCTGCACACACACACACATCACCCTGACACACACACACATCACCCTGACACACACACATCACCCTGACACACACACACATCACCCTGACACACACACACATCACCCTGACACACACACACATCACCCTGACACACACACACACACATCACCCTGACACACACACACACATCACCCTGACACACACACACACACCATCACCCTGACACACACACACCATCACCCTGACACACACACATCACCCTGACACACACACATCACCCCTGACACACACATCACCCTGACACACACACATCACCCTGACACACACACACACACACATCACCCTGACACACACACACACATCACCCTGACACACACACACACACACATCACCCTGACACACATCACCCTGACACACACACACATCACCCTGACACACATCACCCTGACACACACACACACATCACCCTGACACACATCACCCTGACACACACACACACACATCACCCTGACACACACACACACATCACCCTGACACACATCACCCTGACACATCACCCTGACACACACACACACATCACCCTGACACACACACACACACACCACCTGACACACATCACCCTGACACACATCACGCTGACACACATCACGCTAACACACATCACCCTGACACACACACACATCACCCTGACACACACACACATCACCCTGACACACATCACCCTGACACACACACACACATCACCCTGACACACACACACATCACCCTGACACAGTCACCCTGACACACACACCATCACCCTGACACGACACACATCACCCTGACACATCACCCTGACACACATCACCCTGACACACATCACCCTGACACACACACACATCACCCTGACACACACACACATCACCCTGACACACACACACATCACCCTGACACACACACACATCACCCTCACACACATCACACACACACACACACATCACCCTGACACACACACACACACATCACCCTGACACACACACACACATCACCCTGACACACACACACACACACATCACCCTGACACACACACACACATCACCCTGACACACACACACACACATCACCCTGACACACACACACACATCACCCTGCACACACACACACACATCACCCTGACACACACACACACATCACCCTGACACACACACACACATCACCCTGACACACACACACACATCACCCTGACACACACACACACACACACACATCACCCTGACACACACACACACATCACCCTGACACACACACACACATCACCCTGACACACACACACATCACCCTGACACACACACACCATCACCCTGACACACACACATCACCCTGACACACACACACATCACCCTGACACATCACCCTGACACACATCACCCTGACACACACACACGTCACCCTGACACACACACACACATCACCCTGACACACACACACACATCACCCTGACACACACACATCACCCTGACACACATCACCCTGACACACACACACATCACCCTGACACACACACACATCACCCTGACACACACACACACACACACACACTGACACACACACCTGACACACACACACACATCACCCTGACACACACACACACTCACCCTGACACACACACACATCACCCTGACACACACACATCACCCTGACACACACACACATCACCCTGACACACACACACACATCACCCTGACACACACACACACACACATCACCCTGACACACACACACACACATCACCCTGACACACACACACACACACCACACACACACACACACACACACACACACACACACACACACACACACATCACCCTGACACACACACACATCACCCTGACACACACACACATCACCCTGACACACACACACATCACCCTGACACACACACACATCACCCTGACACACACACACACATCACCCTGACACACACACACATCACCCTGACACACACACACATCACCCTGACACACACACACACATCACCCTGACACACACACACACATCACCCTGACACACACACACACACATCACCCTGACACACACACACACATCACCCTGACACACACACACACATCACCCTGACACACACATCACCCTGACACACACACACACATCACCCTGACACACACACACACACATCACCCTGACACACACACACACATCACCCTGACACACAAACACACATCACCCTGACACACACACACACATCACCCTGACACACACACACACATCACCCTGACACACACACACACATCACCCTGACACACACACACATCACACGTCAAACACAAGGACTTACCGTGTTTCCTATGTTACGAAGGCCGACTCTTCCACTCCCAACCTTGAGCTTTTCTTTCTGTGGAGGAGATTCAGACGAAGTCAGAGCTGAGGTGAAGGGACAGTTAGCCTAGTGGGAATCCATGGTGGGTGTCTTTTAGAACCCCTTCCTAGTGGGATCTCATGGTGGGTGTCTTTTAGAACCCCTTCCTAGTGGGAACCCATGGTGGGTGTCTTTTAGAACCCCTTCCTAGTGGGAATCCATGGTGGGTGTCTTTTAGAACCCCTTCCTAGTGGGATCTCATGGTGGGTGTCTTTTAGAACCCCTTCCTAGTGGGAACCCATGGTGGGTGTCTTTTAGAACCCCTTCCTAGTGGGATCTCATGGTGGGTGTCTTTTAGAACCCCTTCCTAGTGGGAATCCATGGTGGGTGTCTTTTAGAACCCCTTCCTAGTGGGAATCCATGGTGGGTGTCTTTTAGAACCCCTTCCTAGTGGGATCTCATGGTGGGTGTCTTTTAGAACCCCTTCCTAGTGGGAACCCATGGTGGGTGTCTTTTAGAACCCCTTCCTAGTGGGAATCCATGGTGGGTGTCTTTTAGAACCCCTTCCTAGTGGGAACCCATGGTGGGTGTCTTTTAGAACCCCTTCCTAGTGGGATCTCATGGTGGGTGTCTTTTAGAACCCCTTCCTAGTGGGATCTCATGGTGGGTGTCTTTTAGAACCCCTTCCTAGTGGGATCTCATGGTGGGTGTCTTTTAGAACCCCTTCCTAGTGGGAACCCATGGTGGGTGTCTTTTAGAACCCCTTCCTAGTGGGAACCCATGTTGGGTGTCTTAGAACCCCTTCCTAGTGGGATCTCATGGTGGGTGTCTTTAGAACCCCTTCCTAGTGGGAACCAATGGTGGGTGTCTTTTAGAACCCCTTCCTAGTGGGAACCCATGGTGGGTGTCTTTTAGAACCCCTTCCTAGTGGGAACCCATGGTGGGTGTCTTTTAGAACCCCTTCCTAGTGGGATCTCATGGTGGGTGTCTTTCAAAAACCCTTCCAAAACCCCAACATTCAGAACTCATTTTGAAACCCCTTTCTGTTTTGGTTCGGTTGTCAAAGTGATTCTCTTTGTTAGTTCTCTTTTCTGTGAGGGACGTCAATTTGAGTGTGTCTGGGAACGTGAGTGTGAGCCAGATTAAGCCTGTTTATCTGGTTCGGCTCAGAGGAGGCTATACCGTTTATCCTATTACACACAGGGAACACTGCTGACAGGGTTAGAGACAGTACCTGTGACAGGGTTAGAGACAGTACCTGTGGGGCTACTACAGTACCTGTGACAGGGTTAGAGACAGTACCTGTGGGGCTACTACAGTACCTGTGACAGGGTTAGAGACAGTACAAGTGGGGCTACTACAGTACCTGTGACAGGGTTAGAGACAGTACAAGTGGGGCTACTACAGTACCTGTGACAGGGTTAGAGACAGTACAAGTGGGGCTACTACAGTACCTGTGACAGGGTTAGAGACAGTACCAGCGACAGGGTTAGAGGCAGTACCTGTGACAGGGCTAGAGACAGTACCTGTGACAGGGTTAGAGACAGTACCTGTGGCAGGGTTAGAGACAGTACCTGTGACAGGGTTAGAGACAGTACCTGTGACAGGGCTAGAGACAGTACCTGTGACAGGGTTAGAGACAGTACCTGTGGCAGGGTTAGAGACAGTACCTGTGACAGGGTTAGAGACAGTACCAGCGACAGGGTTAGAGACAGTACCAGCGACAGGGTTAGAGACAGTACCTGTGACAGGGTTAGAGACAGTACCTGTGACAGGGTTAGAGACAGTACCTGTGACAGGGTTAGAGACAGTACCTGCGACAGGGTTAGAGACAGTACCTGTGACAGGGTTAGAGACAGTACCTGTGACAGGGTTAGAGACAGTACCTGTGACAGGGCTAGAGACAGTACCTGTGACAGGGCTAGAGACAGGACAGTACCTGTGACAGGGTTAGAGACAGGACAGTACCTGTGACAGGGTTAGAGACAGGACAGTACCTGTGACAGGGTTAGAGACAGTACCTGCGACAGGGTTAGAGACAGTACCTGCGACAGGGTTAGAGACAGTACCTGCGACAGGGTTAGAGACAGTACCTGTGACAGGGTTAGAGACAGTACCTGTGGCAGGGTTAGAGACAGTACCTGCGACAGGGTTAGAGACAGTACCTGTGACAGGGTTAGAGACAGTACCAGCGACAGGGTTAGAGACAGTACCTGCGACAGGGCTAGAGAGACAGTACCTGCGACAGGGCTAGAGACAGTACCTGCGACAGGGCTAGAGACAGTACCTGCGACAGGGCTAGAGACAGTACCTGCGACAGGGCTAGAGACAGTACCAGCGACAGGGTTAGAGACAGTACCTGTGGCAGGGTTAGAGACAGTACCTGCGACAGGGTTAGAGACAGTACCTGCGACAGGGTTAGAGACAGTACCTGCGACAGGGTTAGAGACAGTACCTGCGACAGGGTTAGAGACAGTACCTGCGACAGGGTTAGAGACAGTACCTGCGACAGGGTTAGAGACAGTACCAGCGACAGGGTTAGAGACAGTACCTGTGACAGGGTTAGAGACAGTACCTGCGACAGGGTTAGAGACAGTACCTGCGACAGGGTTAGAGACAGTACCTGTGACAGGGTTAGAGACAGTACCTGTGACAGGGTTAGAGACAGTACCTGTGACAGGGTTAGAGACAGTACCTGTGACAGGGTTAGAGACAGTACCTGTGACAGGGTTAGAGACAGTACCTGCGACAGGGTTAGAGACAGTACCTGTGACAGGGTTAGAGACAGTACCTGTGACAGGGTTAGAGACAGTACCAGCGACAGGGTTAGAGACAGTACCTGTGACAGGGTTAGAGACAGTACAAGTGGGGCTACTACAGTACCTGTGACAGGGTTAGAGACAGTACCTGTGACAGGGTTAGAGACAGTACAAGTGGGGCTACTACAGTACCTGTGACAGGGTTAGAGACAGTACCTGTGACAGGGTTAGAGACAGTACCAGCGACAGGGTTAGAGACAGTACCAACGACAGGGTTAGAGACAGTACCAGCGATAGGGTTAGAGACAGTACCTGCGACAGGGTTAGAGACAGTACCTGTGACAGGGTTAGAGACAGTACCAGCGACAGGGTTAGAGACAGTACCAGCGACAGGGTTAGAGACAGTACCAGCGACAGGGTTAGAGACAGTACCTGCGACAGGGTTAGAGACAGTACCTGCGACAGGGTTAGAGACAGTACCTGTGACAGGGCTAGAGACAGTACCAGCGACAGGGTTAGAGACAGTACCTGTGACAGGGTTAGAGAAAGTACCAGCGACAGGGTTAGAGACAGTACCTGTGGCAGGGTTAGAGACAGTACCTGTGACAGGGTTAGAGACAGTACCTGTGACAGGGTTAGAGACAGTACCTGCGACAGGGTTAGAGACAGTACCTGTGACAGGGTTAGAGACAGGACAGTACCTGTGACAGGGTTAGAGACAGTACCAGCGACAGGGTTAGAGACAGTACCTGTGACAGGGTTAGAGACAGTACCTGTGACAGGGTTAGAGACAGTACCAGCGACAGGGTTAGAGACAGTACCTGTGACAGGGTTAGAGACAGTACCTGTGACAGGGCTAGAGACAGTACCTGCGACAGGGTTAAAGACAGTACCTGCGACAGGGTTAGAGACAGTACCTCTGACAGGGTTAGAGACAGTATCTGTGACAGGGTTAGAGACAGCACCTGTGACAGGGTTAGAGACAGCACCTGTGACAGGGTTAGAGACAGTACCTGCGACAGGGTTAGAGACAGTACCTGCGACAGGGTTAGAGACAGTACCTGCGACAGGGTTAGAGACAGTACCTGCGACAGGGCTAGAGACAGTACCTGCGACAGGGCTAGAGACAGTACCTGTGGCAGGGCTAGAGACAGTACCTGCGGCAGGGTTAGAGACAGTATCTGCGACAGGGTTAGAGACAGCACCTGTGACAGGGTTAGAGACAGCACCTGTGACAGGGTTAGAGACAGCACCTGTGACAGGGTTAGAGACAGCACCTGTGACAGGGTTAGAGACAGCACCTGTGACAGGGTTAGAGACAGCACCTGTGACAGGGTTAGAGACAGTACCTGTGGGGCTGCTATGGTACCTGTGACAGGGTTAGAGACGCTACCTGTGGGGCTGCTACGCTACCTGTGGGGCTGCTACGCTACCTGTGGGGCTGCTACGCTACACCTGTGGGGCTGCTACGCTACACCTGTGGGGCTGCTACGCTACACCTGTGGGGCTGCTACGCTACCTGTGGGGCTGCTGCTGCTACCTGTGGGGCTGCTACGCTACCTGTGGGGCTGCTACGCTACCTGTGGGGCTGCTACGCTACCTGTGGGGCTGCTACGCTACCTGTGGGGCTGCTACGCTACCTGTGGGGCTGCTACGCTACCTGTGGGGCTGCTACGCTACCTGTGGGGCTGCTACGCTGTGTTCTGTGTTTCTTTACCAACTTAACTCCTAATGCCTGTCAATACAACCACAGGGTGCAGCAGGCTCTTGTTCCAATTGGCTGTTGCATTTGGCTCATCAATGACTCATTAGCTGCTGATTCAACTCAGGACCAGGAATGTAATTGCTGGGCTGGAACTAAAGCCTGCAAACCTCAACAGCAGCCCCATCAGGGATGTGTTTGTATGTACATGTGTATAGTAACACTCACCTCTCTGTCTACAACCAGTAGCAGCCCCATCAGGGATGTGTAGAGGAGAGACTTGGAGATGTCAGCCGTGTTTCTCTGGATCCCGTTCTGAGAGACCAGGGTTTGGCACAGAGCCTGGCAGGTTCCGTCCCCGGTGGCACGCGTTTCTGCCGGCATCGTTACCACAGTCAAAGAGGTCCCCAACTCTACGGCGCAGAAACTAATGAGTTGACTGGTCTCCTGGTCCTTGTATCGGCTAGGTTGCTGGTTCAAGTCAACGAGGCTTCTGATGTAGAAAGAAGAACAGATCCCTCTTCATGAAGGTTTGGTAAACCCTATCACAACCAGGGGATCCTCTCTACCAGTACTCTGGTGAGGCACCAGGGGATCCTCTCTACCAGTACTCTGGTGAGGCACCAGGGGATCCTCTCTACCAGTACTCTGGTGAGACACTAGGGGATCCTCTCTACCAGTACTCTGGTGAGGCACCAGGGGATCCTCTCTACCAGTACTCTGGTGAGGCACCAGGGGATCCTCTCTACCAGTACTCTGGTGAGGCACCAGGGGATCCTCTCTACCAGTACTCTGGTGAGGCACTAGGGGATCCTCTCTACCAGTACTCTGGTGAGGCACCAGGGGATCCTCTCTACCAGTACTCTGGTGAGGCACCAGGGGATCCTCTCTACCAGTACTCTGGTGAGGCACCAGGGGATCCTCTCTACCAGTACTCTGGTGAGGCACCAGGGGATCCTCTCTACCAGTACTCTGGTGAGGCACCAGGGGATCCTCTCTACCAGTACTCTGGTGAGGCACCAGGGGATCCTCTCTACCAGTACTCTGGTGAGGGACTAGGGGATCCTCTCTACCAGTACTCTGGGTGAGGGACTAGGGATCCTCTCTACCAGTACTCTGGTGAGGCACCAGGGGATCCTCTCTACCAGTACTCTGGTGAGGCACCAGGGGATCCTCTCTACCAGTACTCTGGTGAGGCACCAGGGGATCCTCTCTACCAGTACTCTGGTGAGGCACCAGGGGATCCTCTCTACCAGTACTCTGGTGAGGCACCAGGGGATCCTCTCTACCAGTACTCTGGTGAGGCACCAGGGGATCCTCTCTACCAGTACTCTGGTGAGGCACCAGGGGATCCTCTCTACCAGTACTCTGGTGAGGCACCAGGGGATCCTCTCTACCAGTACTCTGGTGAGGCCACTATACTCATGCTATAACTACCACTATAACTAATACCATACTAATGCTATAACTACCACTATACTAATGCTATAACTACCACTATAACTACCACTATAACTACCACTATAACTGCCACTATACTAATGCTATAACTACCACTATACTAATGCTATAACTACCACTATACTAATGCTATAACTACCACTATAACTAACACTATACTAATGCTATAACTACCACTATAACTAACACTATACTAATGCTATAACTACCACTATAACTACACAATACTAATGCAATAACTACCACTATAACTACCACTATACTAATGCTATAACTACCACTATAACTACCACTATAACTACCACTATACTAATGGTATAAATACCACTATAACTACCACTATAACTAACACAATACTAATGCAATAACTACCACTATAACTACCACTATACTAATGCTATAACTACAACTATACTAATGCTATAACTACCACTATAACTAATACCATACTAATGCTATAACTACCACTATAACTAATACCTCACTAATACTATAACTACCACTATAACTACCACTATACTAATGCTATAACTACCACTATAACTACCAATATATCTACCACTATACTAATGCTATAACTACCACTATAACTACCACCATACTAATGCTATAACTACCACTATACTAATGCTATAACTACCACTATACTAATGCTATAACTACCACTATAACTACCACTATAACTACCACTATACTAATGCTATAACTACCACTATAACTACCACTACACTAATGCTATAACTACCACTATACTAATGCTATAACTACCACTATAACTACCACTATAACTACCACTATAACTACCACTATAACTAATACCTCACTAATACTATAACTACCACTATAACTACCACTATACTAATGCTATAACTACCACTATAACTACCAATATATCTACCACTATACTAATGCTATAACTACCACCATACTAATGCTATAACTACCACTATACTAATGCTATAACTACCACTATACTAATGCTATAACTACCAATATATCTACCACTATACTAATGCTATAACTACCACCATACTAATGCTATAACTACCACTATAACTACCACTATACTAATGCTATAACTACCACTATACTAATGCTATAACTACCACCATACTAATGCTATAACTACCACCATACTAATGCTATAACTACCACTATAACTACCACTATACTAATGCTATAACTACCACTATAACTACCACTATACTAATGCTATAACTACCAATATACTAATGCTATAACTACCACTATACTAATGCTATAACTACCACTATATCTACCACTATACTAATGCTATAACTACCACTATACTAATGCTATGATTAATGTTAGATTTCAGTGCATTCTTTGATAATATTGGCCGTAACATAACTTGTGTGTTATGGCTTTTCAACCTCTGCCATACCGTGGATTCAGAGACATTATCTAGAAGAACTCCCAGAGGGTTTCTTCAATGGAAGCTTCTCTGAAGTCAAACATGTAAGTGTGGTGTACCCCAGGGTAGCTCTTTAGGCCCTCTACACTTTCTATTTTTACCAATGACCTGCCACTGGCTTTAAACAAAGCATGTGTACGTATACTAATGATTCAACCATATACGCATCAGCAACCACAGCTAATGAAGTCACTGACACTATAACTACCACTATAACTAATACCATACTAAAACTACCACTATAACTAATACCATACTAATGCTATAACTACCACTATAACTAATACCATACTAAAACTACCACTATAACTAATACCATACTACAACTACCACTATAACTAATACCATACTAATGCTATAACTACCACTATAACTAATACCATACTAAAACTACCACTATAACTAATACCATACTAATGCTATAACTACCACTATAATAATACCATACTAAAACTACCACTATAACTAATACCATACTAATGCTATAACTACCACTATAACTAATACCATACTAATGCTATAACTACCGCTATAACTAATACCATACTAAAACTACACGCTATAACTAATACCATACTAAAACTACCTATAACTAATACCATACTAAAACTACCACTATAACTAATACCATACTAATGCTATAACTACCACTATAACTAATACCATACTAAAACTACCACTATAACTAATACCATACTAATGCTATAACTACCACTATAACTAATACCATACTAATGCTATAACTACCACTATAACTAATACCATACTAATGCTATAACTACCACTATAACTAATACCATACTAATGCTATAACTACCACTATAACTAATACCATACTAATGCTATAACTACCACTAGAACTACCACTATAACTAATACCATACTAATGCTATAACTACCCACTAGAACTACCACTATAAATAATACCATACTAATGCTTTATAACTACCTTCTCAACTAATACCATACTAATGCTATAACTGCCACTATAACTACCACTATAACTAATACCATACTAACGCTATAACTACCACTAGAACTACCACTATAAATAATATACCATACTAGTAATGCTATAACTACCGCTATAACTAATACCATACTAATGCTATAACTACCACTAGAACTAATACTTTAAAACATGACCAGACGAAACTTACCTGGTTTGTTCAATTGATATATCTCCTCTTCTCCAAACATCACCGGCTGTAATGCTGTAGTCTGTCAGGTCTCCAGCCATCACCGGCTGTAGTCTTATTTGGGTCTCCAACCATCACCGGCTGTAGTCTGTCAGGTCTCCAACCATCACCGGCTGTAGTCTGTCAGGTCTCCAGCCATCACCGGCTGTAATGCTGTAGTCGTAGGTCTCCAACCATCACCGGCTGTAATGCTGTAGTCTGTTAGGTCTCAACCATCACCGGCTGTAATGCTGTAGTCTGGTAGGTCTCCAACCATCACCGGCTGTAATGCTGTAGTCTGTCAGGTCTCAACCATGCCGGCTGTAATGCTGTAGTCTGTTAGGTCTCAACCATCACCGGCTGTAATGCTGTAGTCTTGCAGGTCTCCAACCATCACGGCTGTAATGCTGTAGTCTGTTAGGTCTCCAACCATCACCGGCTGTAGTCTGTTAGGTCTGCAGCCATCACCGGCTGTAGTCTGTTAGGTCTGCAGCCATCACTGGCTGTAGTCTGTAGTCTGTTAGGTCTCCAACCATCACCGGCTGTAGTCGGTCAGGTCTCCAACCATCACCGGCTGTAGTCTGTCAGGTCTCCAACCATCACCGACTGTAGTCTGTTAGGTCTCCAACCATCACCGAGCTGCTATATCTGTTGGGTCTCCCAACCATCACTGACTGTAATCTGTTAGGGTCTCCAACCATCACCGACTACAGCAATCTGTTAGGTCTCAACCATCACTGACTGTAATCTGTTAGGTCTCCAACCATCACCGGCTGTAGTCTGTTAGGTCTCAACCATCACTGGCTGTAGTCTGTAGTCTGTTAGGTCTCAACCATCACTGACTGTAATCTGTTAGGTCTCCAACCATCTGCTGGCTGTAGTCTGTAATCTGTTAGGTCTCCAACCATCACTGACTGTAATCTGTTAGGTCTCCAACCATCACTGGCTGTAATATTGTATAGCGTGTCTATCAGGTAGGGACATCACCTGTTTGGGGTGTAATGCTGTATATTCTGTCCAGATAGGGGACGTCTCTAGTTTCTCTAATGCTGTAATTCTCTCCTGTCACTGACACGGTCCGCCCTCCCCTAAATAACCGCTCACACACAGAGAGAGAGAGAGAGAGAAGAGAGCGAGAGAGCGAGGACGAGTCAGAATAATCATGCCTAATCTTTCACGTCTAAACTTAGCCGTCTCTGTCCCTACCCTCTTACTGTAGCTTAGGCCTCAATGGGAACATACCACATGGATAAACAGAGGATCTACTCAGCTCTGTGAGAAGTTTTTTAAACTTAATTACATTTTTAGAATTACCGCTTTTATTTAAATCTTTGTCCAATGGATGTTAAATGTCAATTTATTATCAACAAATAAAAATATCCACTTTAGTCTGTACAGGTTGTTAGTGTGATCAATAATCACGGCTAACATCGCAGAGGGAAGTTGCAACTTCAATTTAAATATACACTGACTGTACAAATCATTATGGGGCAGACGCAGGAGCAGATCATTAAGAACACCTGCTCTTCCGTGACAGCGACTGACCAGGTGAACCCAGGTGTAATCTATGATGCCTTATTGATGCCACCTGTTAAATCGACTTCAATCAGTGTAGATGAAGTGGAGGAGACAGGGTTAAAAGAAGGATTTATAAGCCTTTAGACATGTGTGCCATTCAGAGGGAATGGGCAAGACAATAGAGTGCAGTGCCTTTGAATGGGGCACGGTAGTAGGTGCCTTTGAATGGGGCACGGTAGTAAGTGCCTTTGAATGGGGCACGGTAGTAGAGTGCCTTTAGAGATGAGGCACGGTAGTAGGTGCCTTTGAATGGGGGCATTGTGGAAGTGCCTTTGAATAGAAACACGGTAGTAGGTGCCTTTGAATGGGGCACGTAGTAGGTGCCTTTGAATGAGAGGCACGGTAGTAGGTGCCTTTGATGGGAGACACGGTATTAGGTGCCTTTGATAGGGCACGGTAGTAGTGCCTTTGAATGGGGGCACGGTAGTAGAGTGCCCTTTGAATGGGGCACGGTAGTAGGTGCCTTTGAATGGGGCACGGTAGTAGGTGCCTTTGAATGGACACAGTGGTAGGTGCCTTTGAATGGGGCACGGTAGTAGGTGCCTTTGAATGGGGCACGGTAGTAGGTGCCTTGAATGGGAGGGCACGGTAGTAGGTGTGCCTTTAGAATGGGGGCACGGTAGTAGGTGCCTTTGAATAGGGGCACGGTAGTAGGTGCCTTTGAATGGGGCACGGTAGTAAATTGCCTTTGAATAGGGCACGGTAGTAGGTGCCTTTGAATGGAGCACGGTAGTAGGTGCCTTTGAATGGGAGGGCACGGTAGTAGGTGCCTTTGAATGGGCACGGTAGTAGGTGCCTTTGAATGGGAGCACAGTAGTAAGAGTGCCCCTTTGACCAGGGCACGGTAGTAGAGTGCCTTAGATAAGGGCACGGTAATGGAAATTGCCTTTGAATGGGGCACGGTAGTAAGGTGCCTTTGAATGGGGCGGTAGTAGGTGCCTTTGAATGGGGCACGGTAGTAGGTGCCTTTGAATGGGGCACGTAGTAAGTGCCTTTGAATGGGGCACAGTAGTAGAGTGCCTTTGAATGGGGCACGGTAGTAGGTGCCTTTGAATGGGGCACGGTAGTAGGTGCCTTTGAATGGGGCACGGTTGTAGGTGCCTTTGAATGGGGCACGTGTGCAGGTGCCTTTGAATGGGGCACGGTAGTAGGTGCCTTTAGATAGGGCACGGTAGTAGGTGCCCCCTTTGAATAGGGCACGGTAGTAGGTGCCCTGAATGGGAGTACGGTAGTAGGTGCCTTTGAATAGAAGATGCAGTAGTAAATTGCCTTTGAATAGGAGTGCAGTAGTAGGTACCCTTTAGATAAGTGCAGTAGTAGGTAGCTTTGAATGGGGATGCAGTGTGGAGTGCCTTTGAATGGGGCACGGTAGTAGGTTCCTTTGAATGGGGGTACGGTAGTAGGTGCCTTTGAATGGGGCACGGTAGTAGGTGCCTTTAGATGGGGGTAGTAGTAGGTGCCTTTGAATGGGGTACGGTAGTAGGTGCCTTTGAATGAGAATGCGGTAGTAGGTGCCTTTGAATGGGGTACGGTAGTAGGTGCCTTTGAATGGGGGTATGGTAGTAGGTGTCTTTGAATGGGGTATGGTAGTAGGTGCCTTTGAATGAGGAGTATGGTAGTAGGTGCCTTTGAATGGGGTACGGTAGTAGGTGCCTTTGAATGGGAGGTACGGTAGTAGGTGCCTTTGAATGGGGGTATGGTAGTAGGTGCCTTTGAATGGGGGTATGGTAGTAGGTGCCTTTGAATGGGAGGTATGGTAGTAGGTGCCTTTGAATGGGGCATGGTAGTAGGTGCCTTTGAATGGGGTATGGTAGTAGGTGCCTTTGAATGGGGGTACAGTAGTAGGTGCCTTTGAATGGGTACGGTAGTAGGTGCCTTTGAATGGGGTATGGTAGTAGGTGCCTTTGAATGGGGTACGGTAGTAGGTGCCTTTGAAGGGGTACGGTAGTAGGTGCCTTTGAATGGGGGCATGGTAGTAGGTGCCTTTGAATGGGGTATGGTAGTAGGTGCCTTTGAATGGGGCACGGTAGTAGGTGCCTTTGAATGGGGGTATGGTAGTAGGTGTCTTTGAATGGGGCACAGTAGTAGGTGCCTTTGAATGGGGCATGGTAGTAGGTGCCTTTGAACGGGGCATGGTAGTAGGTGCCTTTGAATGGGAGGTATGGTAGTAGGTGTCTTTGAATGGGAATGCGGTAGTAGGTGCCTTTGAATGGGTATGGTAGTAGGTGCCTTTGAATGGGGGTATGGTAGTAGGTGCCTTTAATGGGGGCATGGTAGTAGGTGCCTTTGAATGGGGTATGGTAGTAGGTGCCTTTTGGGGGTATGGTAGTAGGTGCCTTTGAACGCCGGCGGTATGGTAGTAGGTGCCTTTGAATGGGGTATGGTAGTAGGTGCCTTTGAATGGTATAGTAGTAGGGATTGCCTTTAATGGGGCATGGTAGTAGGTGCCTTTAGATAGGGTATGGTAGTAGGTGCCTTTGATAGAGTACGTGTAGTAGGTGCCTTTAATAGGAGTACGGTAGTAGGTGCCATGAACTGCAATGCTGCTGTGTTTTTCACGCTCAACAGTTTCCTGTCTGTATCAAGAACGGTCCACCACCCCAAGGGCGTCCAGCCAACTTGACACATCTGTAGCAGGAAGCATTGGAGTCAACATGGGCCAACATCACTGTGGAACGCTTTCGACACCTTGTAGAGTCCATGCCCTGATGGAGCCTGAGGCCGTTCTGAGGGAGAAAGGCAGTACAACTCAATATAAGGAAAGGTGTTCCTAATGTTTTGTCCACTCAGTGTATAGGGCATAAAGACTTAGAGGCACATATTCTAATATTAATGCATAACATTTTTAACAGAGACCTGGTGTTACTGACATCAGTTTAGGATAGATATCAGTTTAACAGAGAGGTGTTACTGACAGTAGGATAGATATCAGTTTAACAGAGAGGTGTTACTGACAGTAGGATAGATATCAGTTTAACGAGACCTGGAGTTACTGACAGTAGGATAGATATCAGTTTAACAGAGGTGTTACTGACAGTAGGATAGATATCGGTTTAACAGAGACCTGGTGTTACTGACAGTAGGATAGATATCAGTTTAACAGAGAGTGTACTGACAGTCAGATACAGCTAAAGACTTAAGTTTACATGCACTAAGTTGACTGTGCCTTTAACCAGCTTGGAAAATTCCAGAAAATGTCATGGCTTTAGAAGCGTCTGATAGGCTAATTCACATCATTTGAGTCAATTGGAGGTGTACCTGTGGATGTATTTCAAGGCCACCCTTCAAACTCAGTGCCTCTTTGCTTGGCATCATGGGAAAATCAAAAGAAATCAGCCAAGACCTCAGAACAAAAAGTAAACCTCCACAAGTCTGGTTCATTTTTGGGAGCAATTTTCAAACACCTGAAGGTACCACGTTCATCTGTACAAACAATAGTACGCAAGTATAAACACCATGGGACCATGCAGCCGTCATACCGCTCAGGAAGGAGACGCGTTCTGTCTCCTAGAGATGAACGTACTTTGGTGCAAAAAGTGCAAATCAATCCCAGAACAACAGCAAAGGACATTGTGAAGATGCTGGAGGAAACAGGTACAAAAGTATCTGTATCCACAGTAAACCGAGGCCTATATCGACATAACCTGAAAGGCCGCTCAGCAGGAAAGCCACTGCTCCAAAACAGCCATAAAAAAGCCAGACTACGGTTTGCAACTGCACATGGGGACAAAGATCAGACTTTTGGAGAAATGTCCTCGGTCTGATGAAACAAAATAGAACTGTTTGGCCATAAAGACCATCGTCATGTTTGGAGGAAAAAGGGGAGGCCTGCAAAAGTCGAAGAACACCATCCCAACCATGAAGCACGGGGTGGCAGCATCATGTTGTGGTGGTGCTTTGCTGCAGGAGGGACTGGTGCACTTCACAAAATAGATGGCAACATGAGGTAGGAAAAATATGTGGATATATAACCACAACTGTTACACCAGCTCTGTCAGGAGGAATGGACCAAAATTCACCCAACGTATTGTGGGAAGCTTGTGGAAGGCTACCCGAAGCGTTTGACCCAAGTTCAACAATTTAAAGGCAATGCTACCGAATACTAATTGAGTGTATGTAAACTGGGAATGTGATGAAGAAATCAAAAGCTTCTGAAATAAATCATTTTCTCTACTATTATTCTGACATTTCACATTCTTAAAATAAAATGGTGATCTAACTGACCTAAAACAGGGAATATTCACTAGGATTAAATGTCAGGAATTGTGAAAAGCGGAGTTTAAATGTATTTGGCTAAGGTGTATGTAAACTTTAGACTTCCAACTGTATATACCTCACCATCTAACGCCCTATCACAATAGTTGGAATGATCGGCCTCTGCCGTGTCTCAAAAGCTGATTGCAGGACCAGAACCACAGAACTCACCTGAGAAGAAGGCTACTGAGATGCCGGCTGTGTGCAGGACACAACAGCCAAAAGGACAGAGCTCTGATCCAAAGAGCCCAGCAGAGGAGGGCCGCAGTGGTCCAGGCTGTGCCCAGGCGGTTGTTTGACTAGGACAGGGAGAGGTAGCTGGAGAGGACACCAACAACCATGGAGGGATCCCGACCCAATACCCGGAGCAGAAGACAGCTGGTACAGGCACTCAAAGCAATTTTAAGTCAGACGCGTGGGAAGTAGGCAGGCGCACCGAGAACCATTCTTCTTCTTTCTGGTTCTGACACGCTTCCATTTACACTCACCTGGAGTCTAACAAGGAGCAGTCATTTACACTCACCTGGAGTCCAACAAGGAGCATCCATTTCCTGGTTCTAGCTCGAGGAGGGGTACAGTGGCGGTAATTGATCGCAGCCCAGGAAGGTCCCTTTTGATCCTCTTGGATGTTTTCAGGGCGTTTCAGAGAATCCAGTACGTGCAGATTGAAATATCAAAACAAACTCAGGACTCCAGTAAGAACACATTCATGGCCATTTAGCTAGCTAGCTTACTGTTGCTAGTTCATTTGTCCTGGGGAGTAAACATGGGGTTATTTTACCTGAAATGCAAGGCCATTTTGTCCACTGGAGTTTGGTAGAATATCGATCCATTTTGAGTCACAACATTGTGTGTTAGAGAACTAGTTACATTTCTAGTAATCTCCTCATTCATTCTTTCTTCTGTGGATTTTATACAACTTTAAAGGTTCATTACCACCACCACCTGGACTGGAGTGTGGACCTCAGTTCAATCACCCACAGGGTGGCAGGGTAACCAGTGGTTAGACCGAAGGTTGCAAGTTCAAATCCCCGAGCTGACAAGGAGTACAAATCTGCCGTTCCGCTGAACAAGGCAGTTAACCCACTGTTCCTAGGCCGTCATTGAAAATAAGAATTTGTTCTTAACTGACTTGTCAAGTTAAATAAGGTAAAACATAGCTTTTTTAAAAGGGTATATGCTGCTAAACACCAAATGGGGAGATGGGAGAGACTTACAGCTCATCAAGGATCAAAAATACAAGCGGTTTATTTTTAGCCAGACGGTCGTTGATGCCGCGAGGCCGCCTGGATGGTGCGTGTGTGTTGGTGGAGCATCAGCCGGTGTGGTCAACATAGCCAGAGAGGAGGTACTCAGTATAGCCGACGTTGCCGAGACCCCAGAATATACCGTGGCTAGTACAGTACGGCCTGCACACTTTAATTATCCAATAACACACCTTTAAAATCAGTCAACCTAGCTATGGCAATGCATCACATACGGCTGGTCCCAGATGTCTGTGTTGTCAGACTATCGGCCGTAGGAGTTGATAAGCACAAAAACATCTGGGACCAGGCTAGGGCATCATACTCCTCCTCTTCATAGAAACCCCCAGGGAGTGAACAGATCTGAGACCAGGCTAGGGCATCATACTTCTCCCTCTTCATAGAACCCCCAGAGTGAACAGATCTGAGACCAGGGTAGCGTGGGTGAACAGATCTGGGACCAGGGTAGGGTGGGTGAACAGATCTGGGACCAGGGTAGCGTGGAGTGAACAGATCTGGGACCAGGGTAGCGTGGGTGAACAGATCTGGGACCAGGGTAGGCGTGGGTGAACAGATCTGGGACCAGGCTAGGCATCATACTCCTCCCTCTTCATAGAAACCCCCAGGGGGAGCCAGACAGATCTGGGACCAGGCTAGGGCATCATACTCCTCCCTCTTCATAGAAACCCCAGGGTGAACAGATCTAGGACCAGGCTAGGGCATCATACTCCTCCCTCTTCATAGAAACCCCCAGAAGTGAACAGATCTGGGACCAGGCTAGGGCATCATACTCCTCCCTCTTCATAGAAACCCCCAGGGGGTGAACAGATCTGGGACCAGGGTAGGGCATCATACTCCTCCCTCTTCATAGAAACCCCCAGGGTGAACAGGTCTGGGACCAGGGTAGGGGTGAACAGATCTGGGACCAGGGTAGCGTGGGTGAACAGATCTGAGACCAGGGTAGGGTGGGTGAACAGGTCTGGGACCAGGGTAGGGTGGGTGAACAGGTCTGGGACCAGGGTAGCGTGGGTGAACAGATCTGAGACCAGGGTAGGGTGGGTGAACAGATCTGGGACCAGGCTAGGGCATCATACTTCTCCCTCTTCATAGAAACCCCCCCAGGGGGTGAACAGATCTGGGACCAGGCTAGGGCATCATACTCCTCCCTCTTCATAGAAACCCCCCAGGGGGGTGAACAGATCTGGGACCAGGCTAGGGCATCATACTCTTCCCTCTTCACCAAAGAAACCCCAGGAGTGAACAGATCTGGGACCAGGCTAGGGCATCATACTTCTCCTCTTCATAGAAACCCCCAGAGTGAACAGATCTGGGACCAGGCTAGGGCATCATACTCCTCCCTCTTCATACAGAAACCCCCAGAAGTGAACAGATCTGAGACCAGGCTAGGGCATCATACTTCTCCCTCTTCATAGAAACCCCCAGGGGGTGAACAGATCTGGGACCAGGCTAGGGCATCATACTCCTCCCTCTTCATAGAAACCCCCAGGGGTGAACAGATCTGGGACCAGGCTAGGGCATCATACTTCTCCCTCTTCATAGAAACCCCCAGGGGGTGAACAGGTCTGGGACCAGGCTAGGGCATCATACTCCTCCCTCTTCAGAAACCCCAGGGTGAACAGATCTGGGACCAGGCTAGGGCATCATACTTCTCCCTCTTCATAGAAACCCCCAGGGGTGAACAGGTCTGGGACCAGGCTAGGGCATCATACTCCTCTCCTCTTCATAGAAACCCCCCCAGGGGGTGAACAGATCTGAGACCAGGCTAGGGCATCCTTACTCCTCCTCTTCATAGAAACCCCCAGGGGGTGAGACAGATCTGAGACCAGGCTAGGGCATCATACTCCTCCCTCTTCATAGAAACCCCCAGGGGTGAACAGATCTGGGACCAGGCTAGGGCATCGCCTCCCTCCCTCTTCATAGAAACCCCCAGGTGGGTGAACAGATCTGAGACCAGGCTAGGGCATCATACTCCTCCCTCTTCATAGAAACCCCCCAGGGTGAACAGATCTGGGACCAGGCTGGGGCACCATACTCCTCCCTCTTCATAGAAACCCCCCAGGGGGTGAACAGATCTGAGACCAGGCTAGGCATCATACTCCTCCCTCTTCATAGAAACCCCCCAGAAGTGAGACAGATCTGGGACCAGGCTAGGGCATCTACTTCTCCCTCTTCATAGAAACCCCCAGGGGTGAACAGGTCTGGGACCAGGCTAGGGCATCATACTCCTCCCTCTTCATAGAAACCCCCAGGGGGTGAACAGGTCTGGGACCAGGCTAGGGCATCATACTCCTCCCTCTTCATAGAAACCCCCAGGGGGTGAACAGATCTGAGACCAGGCTAGGGGCATCATGCTTCTCCTCTTCATAGAAACCCCCAGGGGTGAACAGGTCTGGGACCAGGCTAGGGCATCATACTTCTCCCTCTTCATAGAAACCCCCAGGGAGTGAGACAGATCTGAGACCAGGCTAGGTCATCATACTTCTCCCTCTTCATAGAAACCCCAGGTGAACAGATCTAGGACCAGGCTGGGGCATCATACTCCTCCTCTTCATAGAAACCCCCAGGGGGTGAACAGATCTGAGACCAGGCTAGGTCATCATACTTCTCCTCTTCATAGAAACCCCCAGGGGAGTGAACAGATCTGGGACCAGGCTAGGCATCATACTCCTCCCTCTTCATAGAAACCCCCCAGGGGTGAACAGATCTGGGACCAGGCTAGGGCATCATACTCCTCCCTCTTCATAGAAACCCCCAGGGGAGACAGATCTGAGACCAGGCTAGGGCATCATACTTCTCCCTCTTCATAGAAACCCCCAGAAATTGAACAGGTCTGGGACCAGGCACAGGCATCATACTCCTCCCTCTTCATAGAAACCCCCAGGGGGTGAACAGATCTGAGACCAGGCTAGGCATCATACTCCTCCCTCTTCATAGAAACCCCCAGGGGGTGAACAGATCTGAGACCAGGCTAGGGCATCATACTCCTCCTCTTCATAGAAACCCCCAGGGGTGAACAGATCTGGGACAGGCTAGGGCATCATACTCCTCCCTCTTCATAGAAACCCCCAGGGGGAACAGATCTGAGACCAGGCTAGGGCATCATACTCCTCCCTCTTCATAGAAACCCCAGGGGAAATTGAACAGATCTGGGACCAGGCTAGGGCATCATACTCCTCCCTCTTCATAGAAACCCCAGGGGGGTGAACAGATCTGAGACCAGGCTAGGGCATCATACTCCCTCCCTCTTCATAGAAACCCCCAGTGGGTGAACAGATCTGGGACCAGGCTAGAGGCATCATACTTCTCCCTCTTCATAGAAACCCCCAGGGGAGTGAACAGGTCTGGGACCAGGCTAGGGCATCATACTCCTCCCTCTTCATAGAAACCCCCAGAGTGAACAGGTCTGGGACCAGGCTAGGGCATCATACTCCTCCTCTTCATAGAAACCCCCAGGGGGTGAACAGATCTGAGACCAGGCTAGGGCATCATACTTCTCCCTCTTCATAGAAACCCCCAGGGGGTGAAACAGGTCTGGGACCAGGCTAGGGCATCATACTTCTCCCTCTTCATAGAAACCCCCAGGGGTGAACAGATCTGAGACCAGGCTAGGTCATCATACTTCTCCCTCTTCATAGAAACCCCCAGGGGGGTGAACAGGTCTGGGACCAGGCTAGGGCATCATACTTCTCCCTCTTCATAGAAACCCCCAGGGGTGAACAGGTCTGGGACCAGGCTAGGGCATCATACTTCTCCCTCTTCATAGAAACCCCCAGGGGTGACAGATCTGAGACCAGGCTAGGTCATCATACTCTCCCTCTTCATAGAAACCCCCAGGGTGAACAGGTCTGGGACCAGGCTAGGTCATCATACTTCTCCCTCTTCATAGAAACCCCCCAGGGGGTGAACAGATCTGGGACCAGGGTAGCAATATAATAATAATAATAATATATGCCATTTAGCAGACGCTTTTATCCAAAGCGACTTACAGTCATGTGTGCATACATTCTACGTATGGGTGGTCCCGGGAATCGAACCCACTACCCTGGCGTTACAAGCGCCATGCTCTACAACTGAGCTACAGAAGGACACAAGAAGGTAGCGTGAACATTTAAAGAGGAGATGAGACAAATCTGTATTTATTCAATTCAATGTATTTATTGATCAGTGTTGCCATGACAGCTCTACCAGACCCGACTCCACCTGCTGACACACTGGACTTTAAAAGCAGACGGAACAGGACAGAATGTTCCTGAGGTTGTGGCCGGCGCACACACAAGTACATCCCAAAATCAAATGAAATGGAAAAACAAAGTGAAAACTCAAGTCATGTTTAAACACCTGTCCCCCCCTCCTCCTCCTCCTCACAATCCCTCCTCCCACCTTTAGGAACTAGATAGAAGGGGGAACAGAGACACACCTGTTAAAAATACCAACCCTGGGGTCCCGGTCGGTCAGTCTGCCCCTCCCAGGGTATGTTACAGTCAGGGAGTAGTCAGAGTTCCTCTTTATTCACAGCCCCCCCCCATTTTACACTTCAAATACAATCCAAGGGAGATTTTACGGTTGTTTCCTGGATTTCTGTTTTCCAAAATGTATAAAATCCTCAGAGATGTTCGTTCCAGTTAAGTTTTGTTTGCCACTACTGGTCAGATGACATCACAACGCAGGGGTCAGGGGTGAACGGGGAAGGACGTGCCATCACAACGCAGGGTCAGGGGAGAACGGGGGAAGGACGTGCCCACGTCACAATGCAGGGGTCAGGGTGACGGGGGGAAGGAGCGTGCCACATCGCGCAGGGGTCCAGGGGAGAACGGGGAAGGGCGTGCACGTCACAATGCAGGGGTCAGGGGTGAACGGGGAAGGACGTGCCACATCAACGCAGGGGTCAGGGAGAACGGGGAAGGACGTGCCACGTCACAATGCAGGGTCAGGGGTGAACGGGAAGGACGTGCCACATCACAACGCAGGGGTCAGGGGAGAACGGGGAAGGACGTGCCACGTCACAATGCAGGGGTCAGGGGTGAACGGGAAGGACGTGCCACATCACAACGCAGGGTCAGGGAGAACGGGGAAGGACGTGCCACGTCACAATGCAGGGTCAGGGTGAACGGGGAAGGACGTGCCACATCACAATGCAGGGGTCAGGGGTGAGCGGGAAGGGCGTGCCACATCACAATGCAGGGGCCAGGGGTGAACGGGGAAGGACGTGCCACATCACAATGCAGGGGTCAGGGGTGAACGGGGAAGGACGTGCCACGTCACAATGCAGGGGTCAGGGGTGAACAGGGAAGGACGTGCCACTGACACGGCAGCACTGAGTGGGGAGGGTAGCAGAGTTGTTGGGGAGTAGCAGAGTTGTTGGGGGAGGGGCAGCAGAGTTGTTTGGGTACAGGGACCAATCCGTTTACAATCTCCCCACAACCATGTCCCAACACATCTCATTTCAGATCGTTGTTTGGCACTAGTCTCTATAAGTTCAGGGTACACTATATAGGGAATAGGGAACACTATATAGGGAACACTATATAGGGAATAGAGTACACTATATAGAGAATAGGGTACACTATATAGAGAATAGAGTACACTATATAGGGAATAGGGTACACTATATAGGGAATAGGGTACACTATATAGGGAATAGGGTACACTATATAGGGAATAGGGTACACTATAGGGAATAGGGTACACTATATAGGGAATAGGGTACACTATATAGGAATAGGGGTACACTATAGGGAATAGAGTACACTATATAGGGAATAGGGTACACTATATATAGGGAATAGGGTACACTATATAGGGAATAGGGTACACTATATAGGGAATAGGGTACACTATATAGGGAATAGGTGCCATTTTGAACCAGGGATCCAATAACCTTTCCTCTACAAGTGATTGATCCAAAGCCATCCCCTCTCCTTACCCCCCGGTGTGTGTGTGTGTTGGTTCAGCGGATGGTGTATCTGACGTAGGGGAACCTCCCATCTTCCTCAGTCAGGTCGTTGCAGCACAGCTCAAACACCAGAGCTTTCACATGCTTCCCCAGCTTCTTCTTAGAAACCTTGGTCACAATCTCTGTCATCCTGGAGAGCAAAGGGGGGATTAGTGGAGAGGGGAGAGGAGGGAAGAGAGGAGAGAGGGAGAGGAGAGAGAGGAGGAGGGGAGAGAGGAGAGGGGGGAGGAGAGAGGAGAGAGGGGAGGAGAGAGGAGGAGAGAGGAGGAGGAGAGGAGAGAGGAGGAAGGAGAGAGGAGAGAGGGAGAGGAGGAGGAGAGGGAGAGGGAGAGAGGGGAGGAGAGAGAGGGAGGAGGGAGGAGGAGGAGGAGGAGAGGGGGAGAGAGGGAGAGGAGAGGGGAGAGGAGAGAGGGAGAGGAGAGAGAGGGAGAGGAGAGAGGGGAGAGAGGAGAGAGGAGAGGAGAGAGAGGAGAGAGGAGAGGAGGGGGAGGAGAGAGGAGAGAGGGGAGGAGAGGAGGAGAGAGGGGGAGGAGAGAGGAGAGAGGGGGGAGGAGAGAGGAGAGAGGAGGAGAGAGGGGGAGGAGAGAGGGGAGAGGAGAGAGGGGGGGAGAGAGAGGAGAGAGGGGAGAGGGAGAGGGGGAGGAGAGAGGAGGAGGGAGGAGGGAGGGAGAGAGAGAGAGGGAGAGGAGAGGAGGAGGAGAGAGAGAGGAGAGAGGGGAGGAGAGAGGAGAGAGGGGGAGGAGAGAGGAGAGAGGGGGAGGAGAGAGGGGGAGGAGAGGAGGAGAGGGGGAGAGGAGAGAGGGGGAGGAGAGAGGAGGGAGGAGAGAGGAGGGAGGAGAGAGGAGAGAGGAGAGAGGGAGAGGAGAGAGGAGAGAGGGGGAGGAGAGAGGAGAGAGGGGGAGGAGAGAGGAGAGAGGGGGAGGAGAGAGGAGAGAGGGGGAGGAGAGAGGAGAGGGGGGAGGAGAGAGGAGAGAGGGGGAGGAGAGAGGAGAGAGGAGAGAGGAGGGAGGAGAGAGGAGAGAGGAGGGAGGAGAGAGGAGGGAGGAGAGAGGAGAGAGGAGGGGAGAGAGGAGGAGAGAGAGAGGGGAGAGGAGAGAGGGGGAGGAGAGAGGAGAGAGGGGGAGGAGAGAGAGGGGAGGAGAGAGGAGAAGGAAGACTACATTTAGTTCAGTAAGACCCCAGTCATCTCTGGCAGTTTGAGAAACTTCAGATTCCTCAAGTTAGAAATTCCTGTCATTCCAATTATTGATTCCAGTTATTGATTCCAATTATTGATTCCAGTTATTGATTCCAGTTATTGATTCCAATTATTGATTCCAGTTATTGATTGGCAACAAAATATTGAATTGTGTCACATTTCAGACTAGGCTTAATTAGGCAGTAACCCCTCCGGCTTAATTAGGGCAGTAACCCCTCCGGCTTAATTAGGGCAGTAACCCCTCCCGGCTTAATTAGGGCAGTAACCCCTCCGGCTTAATTAGGCAGTAACCCTCCGGCTTAATTAGGGCAGTAACCCCTCCGGCTTTAATTAGGGCAGTAACCCCTCCGGCTTAATTAGGGCAGTAACCCCTCCGGCTTAATTAGGGCAGTAACCCCTCCGGCTTAATTAGGGCAGTAACCCTCCGGCTTAATTAGGCAGTAACCCCTCCGGCTTAATTAGGGCAGTAACCCCTTCGGCTTAATTAGGGCAGTAACCCCCTTCGGCTTAATTAGGGCAGTAACCCCCTTCGGCTTAATTAGGGCAGTAACCCCCTTCGGCTTAATTAGGGCAGTAACCCCCTTCGGCTTAATTAGGGCAGTAACCCCCTTCGGCACAGGCCTTGTCTGAAATAACTTGCGTATGTTATGACTGTCGGACCCGAGCAGAGATCAATGAAGATGTAGTATTTTGTGGGATTTATTAGGATCCTCATTAGCTGTTGTAAAAGCAGCAGCTACTCTTCCTGGGTTCCACAAAACATGAGACATAATACAGAACATTAATAAGTGGGTGGGGTTATATCCTTCCTGTTTGGCCCTGTCCGGGGTGTCCTCGGATGGGGCCACAGTGTCTCCTGACCCCTCCTGTCTCAGCCTCCAGTATTTATGCTGCAGTAGTTTATGTGTCGGGGGCTAGGGTCAGTTTGTTATATCTGGAGTACTTCTTGACCTATTCGGTGTCCTGTGTGAATCTAAGTGTGCGTTCTCTAATTCTCTCTTTCTTTCTCTCTCTCGGAGGACCTGAGCCCTAGGACCATGCCCCAGGACTACCTGACATGATGACTCCTTGCTGTCCCCAGTCCACCTGGCCATGCTGCTGCTCCAGTTTCAACTGTTCTGCCTACTATTATTTGACCATGCTGGTCATTTATGAACATCTTGGCCATGTTCTGTTATAATATCCACCTGGAACAGCCAGAAGAGGACTGGCCACCCCTCATAGCCTGGTTCTCTCTAGGTGTCTTCCTAGGTTTTGGCCTTTCTAGGGAGTTTTTCCTAGCCACCGTGCTTCTACACCTGCATTGCTTGCTGTTTGGGGTTTTAGGCTGGGTTTCTGTACAGCACTTTGAGATATCAGCTGATGTACGAAGGGCTTTATAAATACATTTGATTTGATCAATAGACAAGAACAGCTCAAGGACAGAACTACATACATTTACAAAAAGGCCGCTAGGTGTCGCTTTAGTGGACAGGCTAGAGCGTCGCTCTAGGGACAGGCCAGGCGTCGCTCTAGGGGACAGGCCAGGGCGTCGCTCTAGGGGACAGGCCAGGCGTCGCTCTAGGGGACAGGCCAGGCGTCGCTCTAGGGGACAGGCCAGGCCGCTCTAGGGGACAGGCCAGGCGTCGCTCTAGGGGACAGGCCAGGGCGTCGCTCTAGGGGACAGGCCAGGCGTCGCTCTAGGGGACAGGCTAGGCGTCGCTCTAGGGGACAGGCCAGGCGTCGCTCTAGGGGACAGGCCAGGCGTCGCTCTAGGGGACAGGCCAGGCGTCGCTCTAGGGGACAGGCGTCGCTCTAGGGGACAGGCGTCTGCTCTAGGGGACAGGCGTCGCTCTAGGGGACAGGCGTCGCTCTAGGGGACAGGCGTCGCTCTAGGGGACAGGCGTCGCTCTAGGGGACAGGCGTCGCTCTAGGGGACAGGCGTCGCTCTAGGGACAGGCGTCGCTCTAGGGGACAGAGCGTCGCTCTAGGGGACAGGCGTCGCTCTAGGGGACAGGCGTCGCTCTAGGGGACAGGCGTCGCTCTAGGGGCCAGGCGTCGCTCTAGGGGACAGGCCAGGCGTCGCTCTAGGGGACAGGCCAGAGCGTCGCTCTAGGGGACAGGCCAGGCG
>NW_026288656.1:0-28373 GCF_023373465.1 Oncorhynchus keta
TTATATTATCACAGACCCGCTATATCGACTGTCTCAATGAAACTATGGCAGACCAGCTATATCTACTGTCTCTGTTATATTATGACAGACCAGATAGATCTACTGGTCTCAATTATACTATGAAAGACCAGCTACGATCTACTGTCTCTATTATATTATGACAGACCAGCTAGATCTACTGTCTCTATTATATTATGACAGACCAGCTAGATCTACTGTCTCTATTATATTATGACTGACCAGCGAGATCTACTGTCTCTATTATAATTATGACAGACCAGTTAGATCTGCTGTCTCTTTTATTTTATGACAGACCAGCTAGATCTACTGTCTCCATTATATTATGGCAGACCAGCTAGATCTACTGTCTCTATTATATTCTGACAGACCAGCTAAGATCTACTGTCTATTTTATATTGTGACAGACCAGCTAGATTTAATGTCTCAAGTATAGTATTTGACAGACCAGCTACGATCTACCATCTCTATATATATTACGACAGACCTGCTAGATCTACTGCCTCTTTTATTTTATGACAGAGCAGCGAGAACTACTGTCTCAATTATAGTATGACAGACCACCTACATCTACTGTCTCTATTAAATTCTGACAGACCAGCTAGATCTACTGTCTCTGTTATATTATGTCAGACCAGCAAGATCTACTGCCTATTTTATATTGTGACAGACCAGCGAGAACTACTGTCTCAATTAAAGTATGGCAGACCAGCAAGATCTACTGCCTCTTTTGTATTATGACAGACCAGCTAGATCTACTGTCTCTATTATATTATGACAGACCAGCTCGATCTACTGTCTCTATTATATTATGACAGACCAGCTAGATCTACTGTCTCTATTTTATTATGACAGACAGGCTAGTACTGTTTCAATTATAGTATGGCAGACCAGCTAGATCTACTGTCTCTATTATATTATGAAAGACCAGCAAGATCTACTGTCTCTATTATATTATGGCAGACCAGTTAGATCTACTGTCTCTATTATATTATGACAGACCAGTTAGATCTACTGTCTCTATTATATTATGACAGACCAGCTACATCTACTGTCTCTATTATATTATGGCAGACCAGTTAGATCTACTGTCTCTATTCAATTATGACAGACCAGTTAGATCTACTGTCTCTATTCAATTATGACAGACCAGTTAGATCTACTGTCTCTATTATATTATGACAGACCAGTTAGATCTACTGTCTCTATTATATTATGACAGACCAGTTAGATCTACTGTCTCTATTATATTATGACAGACCAGTTAGATCTACTGTCTCTATTATATTATGACAGACCAGTTAGATCTACTGTCTCTATTATATTATGACAGACCAGTTAGATCTACTGTCTCTATTATATTATGACAGACCAGTTAGATCTACTGTCTCTATTATATTATGACAGACCAGTTAGATCTACTGTCTCTATTATATTATGACAGACCAGTTAGATCTACTGTCTCTATTATATTATGACAGACCAGTTAGATCTACTGTCTCTATTATATTATGACAGACCAGTTAGATCTACTGTCTCTATTACATTCTGGCAGACCAGCTAGATCTACTGTCTCTATTACATTCTGACAGACCAGCTAGATCTACTGCCTATTTTATATTGTGACAGACCAGCTAGAGCTACTGTCTCTATTTTATTATGTCAGACGAGCTTGATCTAAGGTCTCAATTATATAACGAAAGACCAGCTAGATCTACTGTCTCTATTATATTATGACAGACCAGCGAGATCTACTGTCTCTATTATATTATGACAGACCAGCTAGATCTGTCTCAATTAAATTATGGCAGACCAACTAGATCTACTGTCTCAATTAAATTGACATACCAGCTTGATCTACAGTCTCAATTATATTATGACAGACCAGCTAGATCTACTGTCTCATTTATATTATCACAGACCCGCTATATCGACTGTCTCAATGAAACTATGGCAGACCAGCTATATCTACTGTCTCTGTTATATTATGACAGACCAGATAGATCTATGGTCTCAATTATACTATGAAAGACCTGCTCGATCTACTGTCTCTATTATATTATGACAGACCAGCTAGATCTACTGTCTCATTTATATTATCACAGACCCGCTATATCGACTGTCTCAATGAAACTATGGCAGACCAGCTATATCTACTGTCTCTGTTATATTATGACAGACCAGATAGATCTATGGTCTCAATTATACTATGAAAGACCTGCTCGATCTACTGTCTCTATTATATTATGACAGACCAGCTAGATCTACTGTCTCTATTATATTATGACAGACCAGCTAGATCTACTGTCTCTATTATATTATGACAGACCAGCGAGATCTACTGTCTCAATTATATTACGGAAGACCAGCTAGAACTGCTGTCTCTATTATATTATGACAGACAAGCTAGATCTATTGTCTCTATTAAATTCTGACAGACCAGCTAGATCTACTGTCTCTATTAAATTCTGACAGACCAGCTAGATCTACTGCCTATTTTATATTGTGACAGACCAGCTAGAACTACTGTCTCAATTAAAGTATTTCCAGACCAGCTCGATCTACTGTCTCTATTATATTATGTCAGACCAATAGATCTGCTGTCTCTATTATATTATGACAGACAACAGATCTACTGTCTCTATTATATTATGACAGACCAGCTATGATCTGCTGTCTCTAGTATATTATGGCAGACCAGCTAGATCTGTCTCTATTATATTATGACAGACCAGTTAGATCTACTGTCTCTATTATATTATGAAAGACCAGCTAGATCTACTGTCTCTATTATATTATGACAGACCATCAGCTAGATCTACTGTCTCTATTATATTATGGCAGACCAGCTAGATCCTCTATCTATTATATTATGACAATTAGCTAGAACACTGTCTCTATTATATTATGGCAGAACAGCTCGATCTACTGTCTCTATTATATTATGACAGACCAGCTAGATCTCTGCCTCAATTATATTACGAAAGACCAGCTGAGAACTACTGTCTCTATTATATTATGACAGACCAGCGACATCTAACTTTCTCAATTCTATGATGGCAGACCAGCTAGATCTACAGTCTCAATTAAATTATGGCAGACCAGCTAGATCTACTGCCTCAATTATATTACGAAAGACCAGCTAGATCTACTGTCTCTACTATATTATGACAGACCAGCTCGATCTACTGCCTATTTTATATTGTGACAGACCAGCTCGATCTGCCTATTTCATATATTGCGACCCAGACCAGCTAGATCTACTCTCTATTATATTATGTCAGACAAGACAAGCAAGATCTACTGTCTCTATTATATTATGACAGACGAGCTTGATCTAAGGTCTCAATTATATAACGAAAGACCAGCAAGAACTACTGTCTCTATTATATTATGACAGACCAGCTAGATCTACTGTCTCTTTTATATTATGACAGACCAGCAAGATCTACTTTCTCAATTCTATGATGGCAGACCAGCTAGATCTACTGCCTCAATTATATTACGAAAGACCAGCTGGATTTACTGTCTCTACTATGTTATGACAGACCAGCCATCTACAGTCTCTAATATATTATGATAGACCTGCTCTCGGGTCTACTTTTCTCATTAATATTATGAAAGACCAGCTAGATAATAATCTACTGTCTCTATTATATTATGACAGACCAGCGAGAACTACTGTCTCTATTATATTATGTCAGACCAGCCAGATCTACTGTCTCTATTATATTATGTCAGACCAGCCAGATCTACTGTCTCCATTATATTATGGCAGACCAGCTAGATCTACTGTCTCCATTATATTATGGCATACGAGCTAGATCTAAGGTCTCAATTATATAATGAAAGAACTTGTCTGTCTCTATTATATTATGTCAGACCTGCCAGATCTACTGTCTCTATTATATTATGACAGACCAACTTGATCTACTGCCTCTTTTTATATTATGACAGACGAGCTAGATCTACTTTCTCAATCCCCTCCCTCCCCCTCTGATATGCACCAATCCTCCTCCCCCATCTGATATGCACCAATCCCCTCCTCCCCCTCCGATATGCACCAATCCCCTCCTCCCCCCTCTGATATGCAACTAATCCCCTCCTCCCCTCTGATATACACTAATCCCCTCTGATATGCACCAATCCCCTCCTCCCCTCTGACATGCACTAATCCCCCCTCTGATATGCACCAATCCCCTCCTCCCCTCTGATATGAACTAATCCCTCTGATATGCACCAATCCTCTCCTCCCCTCTGATATGCACCAATCCTCCTCCCCTCTGATATGCACTAATCCCCCTCTGATATACACCAATCCCCTCCTCCCCCTCTGATATGCACCAATCCCCTCCTCCCCCTCTGATATGCACCAATCCCCTCCTCCCCTCTGATATACACCAATCCCTCCTCCCCCTCTGATATGCACCAATCCCCCCTCCCCCTCTGATATGCACCAATCCCCTCCTCCCCTCTGATATGCACTAATCAGTGGTTAGAGCGTTGGACTAGTAACCGGAAGGTTGCAAGTTCAAACCCCGAGCTGACAAGGTGCCAATCTGTCATTCTGCCCCTGAACAAGCAGATAAGCAGACTGTTCTAGGACTTCATTGAAAATAAAAATGTGTTCTTAATTAATAGAACTTGCCTCGTTAAATAAAGGTAAAAGAAAAAATATATATATATAATGTAGGTGTAATGATGTAATGATGTAATGAAGCCACGTCAAATTGTCGCTACACATGCAACACAGCATTGCTAACCAAGCCCGCAATGTTGAACAGTCATTTGAAAGAGTGTAGAGACAACTCAAAGGTGAAACCCATGAAAGCCAAGATATTGGAATATATTGCCCTTTGACAATCAACCGTTCTCTGTCGTGGATGATGTTGGCTTTAGTCGACTGGTGGAGCACTGATACACAAGCTGTTAAAGTGGTGTTTTCCCAGGTGAGCTGTTTAAAGTGGTGTTTTCCCAGGTGAGCGGTTTAAAGTGGTGTTTTCAAAGGTGAGCTGTTTAAAGTGGTGTTTTCCCCAGGTGAGCTGTTTAAAGTGGTGTTTTCCCAGGTGAGCGGTTTAAAGTGGTGTTTTCCCAGGTGAGCTGTTTAAAGTGGTGTTTTCCCAGGTGAGCTGTTTAAAGTGGTGTTTTCCCAGGTGAGCTGTTTAAAGTGGTGTTTATCCCAGGTGAGCTGTTTAAAGTGATGTTTTCCCAGGTAAGCTGTTTAAAGTGGTGTTTTCCCAGGTGCCCTGTTTAAAGTGGTGTTTCTCAGGTGAGCTGTTTAAAGTGGTGTTTTCCCAGGTGAGCTGTTTAAAGTGGTGTTTTCCCAGGTGAGCTGTTTAAAGTGGTGTTTTCCCAGGTGAGCTGTTTAAAGTGGTGTTTTCCCAGGTGAGCTGTTTAAAGTGGTGTTTATCCCAGGTGAGCTGTTTAAAGTGATGTTTTCCCAGGTAAGCTGTTTAAAGTGGTGTTTTCCCAGGTGCCCTGTTTAAAGTGGTGTTTTCCCAGGAGAACTGTTTAAAGTGGTGTTTTCCCAGGTGAGCTGTTTAAAGTGGTGTTTTCCCAGGTGCCCTGTTTAAAGTGGTGTTTTCCCAGGTGAGCGGTTTAAAGTGGTGTTTTCAAAGGTGAGCTGTTTAAAGTGGTGTTTTCCCAGGTGAGCTGTTTAAAGTGGTGTTTTCCCAGGTGCCCTGTTTAAAGTGGTGTTTTCCCAGGTGAGCGGTTTAAAGTGGTGTTTTCAAAGGTGAGCTGTTTAAAGTGGTGTTTTCCCAGGTGAGCTGTTTAAAGTGGTGTTTCTCCAGGTGAGCTGTTTAAAGTGGTGTTTCTCCAGGTGAACTGTTTAAAGTGGTGTTTCTCCAGGTGAGCTGTTTAAAGTGGTGTTTCTCCAGGTGAGCTGTTTAAAGTGGTGTTTTCCCAGGTGAGCGGTTTAAAGTGGTGTTTTCAAAGGTGAGCTGTTTAAAGTGGTGTTTTCCCAGGTGAGCTGTTTAAAGTGGTGTTTTCCCAGGTGAGCGGTTTAAAGTGGTGTTTTCCCAGGTGAGCTGTTTAAAGTGGTGTTTTCCCAGGTGAGCTGTTTAAAGTGGTGTTTTTCCAGGTGAGCTGTTTAAAGTGGTGTTTTCCCAGGTGAGCTGTTTAAAGTGGTGTTTTCCCAGGTGAGCTGTTTAAAGTGGTGTTTTCCCAGGTGAGCTGTTTAAAGTGGTGTTTTCCCAGGTGAGCTGTTTAAAGTGGTGTTTATCCCAGGTGAGCTGTTTAAAGTGATGTTTTCCCAGGTAAGCTGTTTAAAGTGGTGTTTTCCCAGGTGCCCTGTTTAAAGTGGTGTTTTCCCAGGTGAACTGTTTAAAGTGGTGTTTCTCCAGGTGAGCTGTTTAAAGTGGTGTTTCCCAGGTGAACTGTTTAAAGTGGTGTTTCTCCAGGTGAGCTGTTTAAAGTGGTGTTTCTCCAGGTGAGCTGTTTAAAGTGGTGTTTTCCCAGGTGAACTGTTTAAAGTGGTGTTTTCCCAGGTGAACTGTTTAAAGTGGTGTTTCTCCAGGTGAGCTGTTTAAAGTGGTGTTAGCATTTTGGGGAATGTTTGAAAATGACGTTTTATTGGCTGCTTTATTACATGAGATCATTACCATCATGTGAATGTTATGTTAAGATCATTAGCATCATGTACATGTGATTGCTGTCATTCTGAGCACCGTGGTCGATGCCCCTAATCGGTTATCCACACACTGCATATGGATCCGGTAAATGTCTCAAACGGCTGTTAAATCAAAATGTTCCTGGTTATGTTGTGCCCCCTAAGGGAAACCCTGCTGGGATTGTGCATTTAGTTTGAGACTGCCATCTGCTGGCGAGAATCATGATTACTTCCTTTTCTCTGTGTGTCGCTCTAAATCAGAGAACCTATGCTATAAATGTCAGCTCTGTGCCAGAAACTGGCAGAGAGGAAATGTAATTTAGGTAACCTGTGATGTCATTTCCTGTTTAGATATTTGGGATTTGCCTTGCTCAGAACCTGGTGAGTGACGTCAAAGCCGTGAAGGCCAACTGGTGACCCCAGGACCCGGGTGGGATTTGACCCCGAACATCCATCTCACCTCCCACTAGACCGCTGAGTGATGGAAACACAAACATCTGTTTTCCTCTGGACCTGCCGGGCTCGGGAGCTACCATACAAAGCATTGTTTACTGCCCCGCACGCGCACACACACACACACACACACACACACACACACACACACACACACACACACACACACACACACACACACACACACACACACACACACACACCATTTATTACCACACTGGGCTGGGATTTACACACACACGTACTCATGGACAAACAGGGGACTCGTGTGGATGTCTAGCTCAATTGATCTGACTTGAGAAACTGGACCGACTCTTTGTTGTTTACACTTTTGAGTCCACTGGGTTCTATTAACCTGCCCCAGGAAGAGGCACCCATTGGCTGTCGGAGATGAATAGAAAGACAAATAAACAGATAGGAGGACCTGGGTGAAAACTGAGAAGAGGATGAGAGGAGAGATGCCAACTCTCATATTTGATTCAGTCATTACGCAGTCTCAGTCTATTTCACCTCAACACTACCGCCACTAGGCTCTCCAAACAACCCTTCAGAAAGGCTTTCCCAGAGCTGCTTGTTAGATACCTGCTATCCCACTTGTACAGTCTTTCTGTCTTCTGTACAGTATAGAGTGGGCTGCTGACTGACCTACTGGCTGGCTGACAGGATGGCATTTTCCCCGTTGTTCTATGACCACTGAAAGACATAAAGAGCACTTCCTGTTAGCTTTAAATAAGGAAATGGGAGTATTCCATTTCACGTTCAGAAAATTCAGGTTAGCAAGGCCCTGCTACGGATGCATGTCTTTAACCAAGGCCCTGCTACGGATGAATGTCTTTAACCAAGGCCCTGCTACGGATGCATGTCTTTAACCAAGGCCCTGCTACAGATGCATGTCTTTAACCAAGGCCCTGCTATGGATGCATGTCTTTAACCAAGGCCCTGCTACAGATGCATGTCTTTAACCAAGGCCCTGCTACGGATGCATGTCTTTAACCAAGGCCCTGCTATCGATGCATGTCTTTAACCAAGGCCCTGCTATGGATGCATGTCTTTAACCAAGGCCCTGCTACGGATGCATGTCTTTAACCAAGGCCCTGCTACGGATGCATGTCTTTAACCAAGGCCCTGCTACGGATGCATGTCTTTAACCAAGGCCCTGCTATCGATGCATGTCTTTAACCAAGGCCCTGCTACGGATGCATGTCTTTAACCAAGGCCCTACTATCGATGCATGTCTTTAACCAAGGCCCTGCTATCGATGCATGTCTTTAACCAAGGCCCTGCTATCGATGCATGTCTTTAACCAAGGCCCTGCTATCGATGCATGTCTTTAACCAAGGCCCTGCTACGGATGCATGTCTTTAACCAAGGCCCTGCTACGGATGCATGTCTTTAACCAAGGCCCCCTGCTACGGATGCATGTCTTTAACCAAGGCCCTGCTACGGATGCATGTCTTTAACCAAGGCCCTGCTACAGATGCATGTCTTTAACCAAGGCCCTGCTACGGATGCATGTCTTTAACCAAGGCCCTGCTACAGATGCATGTCTTTAACCAAGGCCCCTACGGATGCATGTCTTTAACCAAGGCCCTGCTATCGATGCATGTCTTTAACCAAGGCCCTGCTATCGATGCATGTCTTTAACCAAGGCCCTGCTATCGATGCATGTCTTTAACCAAGGCCCTGCTACGGATGCATGTCTTTAACCAAGGCCCTGCTATCGATGCATGTATTTAACCAAGGCCCTGCTATCGATGCATGTATTTAACCAAGGCCCTGCTATCGATGCATGTCTTTAACCAAGGCCCTGCTATGGATGAATGTCTTTAGTTTTTATGTTTTTGAACGGCATGTTCAAATAAATATATATATATACACGTTTATTTTCAGAGTCTGTCTGTCGATGTTTTGAGTTTAATCAAACAGCACACAGGCAGGCAGGCAGGCAGACAGACAGACAGACAGACAGACAGACAGACAGACAAAAAAAAAAAACATAGACTGCCCACCCAACTCACGCCCTGACCATACTAACTAAATACAAAACACAGGAAATAAAGGTCAGAACGTGACAGTACCCCCCCCCCCCAAAGGTGCGGACTCCGGCCGCAAAACCTTGACCTATAGGGGAGGGTCTGGGTGGGCGTCTGTCCGCGGTGGCGGTTCTGGCGCGGGACGCGGACCCCACTTCACCATTGTCTTAGTCCGCTTTATTGTCCGCCTCCGTGGCTTTCTCACCATGGCAACCCCTCTCAATGACCCCACTGGACAGAGGGGCAGAAGCTCTGGACAGAGGGGCAGGGCTCTGGCGCCTCTGGGCTGAGGGGCTCTGGCGCCTCTGGGCTGGGGGCTCTGGCGCCTCTGGGCTGAGGGGCTCTGGCGCCTCTGGGCTCTGGCGCCTCTCTGCTGTGTCTCCGGCAGCGGCGCCGGACAGGCGGGACGCTCCCGGCAGCGGCGCCGGACAGGCGGGAGGCTCCCGGCAGTGGCGCCGGACAGGCGGGACGCTCCGGCAGCGGCGCCGGACAGGCGGGAGGCTCCGGCAGCGGCGCCGGACCGTGGGACGCTCCGGCAGCGGCGCCGGACAGGCGGGACGCTCCGGCAGCGGCGCCGGACAGGCGGGAGCACCTGCAGGGGAGGAGATTGAGAGACAGCCTGGTGCGTGGGCTGCCAGGGAACCACCAGGCTGGGGAGACCTTCAGGAGGCTTGGTGTTAGAGGAGCCTGAAAGACCGGGCTGTGAGGAGCACTGGAGCTCTGGTGCGCAACCTTGGCACCACTTCCCCAGGCTGGACAACTACTCTAGCCCGGACCCTCCAGAGTGCAGGCACAGGTTGAACCGGGCTGTGGGTAAGCACAGGAGATCTAGTGCTTACTACATGCACCTCTCCCCTAGGCTCCACTCCCACAGTTGCCCGGTACGAGCGGAGCGCAGGCAGAGGACACACTGCACCCTCCCAGCGCCCGGAGACACAGCACGCAGAGCGGGCGCAGATAACCTGGACCAAGACTGCGTACCGGCGACCAGACCCGCTGAGCAGGCACCATACGCCCTGGCTCAATGCCCACACTCGCATGGCACTCTCGAAGGGGGCTGCCCTATAGCGCACCGGGCTATGGACACGCACTGGCGACACCGTGCGCTTAACCTTAACCGCATAACACGGTGCCTGACCAGTAATGCGCTGCTTATCATAAGCACGAGGAGTGAGCTCAGGTCTGCTACCTGGCTTAGTACCACACCTCGTGTGCCCCCCCCCCAAAAAATTTGGGGCTGCCTCTCGTACCTGTCGCACTGCCGTGCTGGCTCCTCATATTGCCGCCGCTCAGCTTTCGCTGCCTCCAGCTCTGCTTTGGGGCTGCGATTTTCCCCAGCCCGTGCCCAGGGTCCCTCTCCGTTCAGTATCTCCTCCCATGTCCAGGAGTCCTGTGATGGTGGCCTCTGTTGTTGATGCTGCTGCTGCTGTCGCCGCTGTCCTTACCACGCCGCTTGGTCCGATTTTGGTGGGTGATTCTGTAATGAATTTCCTCCTCCTCCTCCGAAGAGGAGAGGCGAAACGGATCAGAGGACCAATACGCGGCGTGGTAATTGTCCATGGTTCTTTTTAATGCGTAAAGGTACACATGAACAAACTAACAAAAAAACAAGAAATGTGAAAACTCAAAACAGACCTATCTGGTGCACACACACAGAGACAGGAACAATCACCCACCAACACACAGTGAAACCCAGGCCACCTAAGTATGATTCTCAATCAGAGACAACTAATGACACCTGCCTCTGATTGAGAACCATACTTAGGCCGAAACATAGAAATAACCAAAACATAGAAAAAACAAACATAGACTGCCCACCCAACTCACGCCCTGACCATACTAACTAAATACAAAACACAGGAAATAAAGGTCAGAACGTGACAGGCACAGACCCACCCACTGGGAGCGAGGCCCATCCAATCAGAATGATTCCCCCCCCACAAAAGGGCTTTATTACAAACATAAATACTCCTCAGCACCGGTTGGATGTACTGCCAAATTCTCCAAAACAACGTTCGAGAAAAAGGAACATTAAATTCTCCATCAACAGCTCTGGTGGACATTCCTACAGTCAGCTCTGGTGGACATTCCTACAGTCAGCTCTGGTGGACATTCCTACAGTCAGCTCTGGTGGACATTCATACAGTCAGCTCTGGTGGACATTCCTACAGTCAGCTCTGGTGGACATTCCTACAGTCAGCTCTGGTGGACATTCCTACAGTCAGCTCTGGTGGACATTCATACAGTCAGCTCTGGTGGACATTCATACAGTCAGCTCTGGTGGACATTCCTACAGTCAGCTCTGGTGGACATTCCTACAGTCAGCTCTGGTGGACATTCCTACAGTCAGCTCTGGTGGACATTCCTACAGTCAGCTCTGGTGGACATTCCTACAGTCAGCATGCACACTACTTCAAAACTAGAGACATCTGTGGCATTGTGTTGTGTGACATATCTGCACATTTTAGAGTGGCCTTTTATTGTCCCCAGCACAAGGTGCACCTGTGTAATGATAATGCTGTTTAATCCGCTTCTTGATATGCCACACCTGTCAGGTGCCACACCTGTCATTACCTTTGCCACACCTGGATTATCTTGGCAAAGGAGAAAGGCTCCCTAACAAGGATGTAAAACAAATTTGTTCTTAAAATATGATCAGCTTACTATTGATCCCCCAGCCTTCAGACGAAGAATAGATAATTTAATTATTAGATCCGGCGAGGACTAGATCATTTAATTTGATGGATTAACTGGTGGGGTAGCAGTATGAATGCTGATGGAAGGATAGATCTCTCTTTCTTTCTCTTGAAGGAAGGAAGGAACGGATCCATTTCCTGTTTATGCTTTCTTTCTATTGAAGGAAGGAAGGAAGGAAGGAAGGAAGGAAGGAAGGAAGGAATGGAGACATTTCCTGTTTATGCTTTCTTTCTATTGAAGGAAGGAAGGAAGGAAGGAAGGAAGGAAGGAAGGAAGGAAGGAAGGAAGGAAGGAAGGAAGGAAGGAAAGACCAACACAGGACACACGCCTTCTCTGCTTTCTGCACAGATGGTCGGGGAAGCATCTCAAATGGCTCCCTACTCCCTATATAGTGCATTGCTTTTGACCGCGGTCCATAGGGTGTAGGGAATACAGTATATAGGCAATAGGGTACCATTTGGGACACAGTCCATGAGTCATATTGGGAAGTACTGTTCCGTCCGATAGCAAGTCATCAAAGTGGATTTCTCTTTACAACACAGACCTAGACCCAATATCAACACAGGTCACAGGCCTTCCTCTGGTTTCAACCAGGCCTCTGCCACGCTGATCCTCAACACGGGTCCCCTCGGGTGCATGCTCAGTCCCCTCCTGCACTCCCTGTTCACCCATGACTGCATGGCAAATCTTGACTCCAACACCATCATTAAGTTTGCAGATGACACAATAGTAGTAGGCCTGATCACAGACAATGACGAGACAGCCTATAGTGAGGAGGTCAGAGACCTGGCAGTGTGGTGCCAGGACAACAACCTCTCCCTCAACGTGATCCAGACAAAGGAGATGATCATGGACTACAGGAAAAGGCGGCCCAAACAGGCCCCCATTAACATCGACGGGCTGCAGTGGAGTGGGTTGAGAGTTTCAAGTTCCTTGGTATCCACGTCACCAACAAACTGGTCCAAGCACACCAAGACAGTCATGAAGAGGGCATGACAAAACCTATTCCCCTCAGGAGACTGAAAAGATTTGGTATGGGTCCTCAGATCCTCAAAGAATTCTACAGCTGCACCATCGAGAGCATCCTGACTGGTTGCATCACCGACTGGTATTGCAGCTGTTCGGCATCTGACCGTAAGGCGCTACAGAGGGTAGTGTGTATGGCCCAGTACATCACTGGGGTCAAGCTTCCTGCCATCCAGGACCTATATACCAGGCGGTGTCAGAGGAAGTTCCAATAAATGTGTCAAAGACTCCAGTCACCCAAGTCATAGACTGTTCTCTCTGCTACTCGGCAGGTCTAGGTCCAACAGGCTCCTTAACAGCTTCTACCCCCAAGCCATAAGACTGCTGAACAATTCATCAAATGGCTACCCGGACTATTTTAAACTACTCTCTGTTTATCAATGCATAGCCACTTTACCCCCTACCTACATGTACAAATTACCTCGACTAACCTGTACCTCACATTGACTTGGTACCTGTACCCCTGTATATAGCCTCATTATTGTTATTTTACAGTTACTTTTTTATTTATTTTTATTGTTTTTACTTTAGTTTATTTAGTAAATATTTTCTTAACTTCATTTTCTTAAAAATGCATTGTTCGTTAAAGGCTTGTAAGTGCGCATTTCACGGTAAGTTCTACACCTGATGTATTCGGCACATGTGACAAATACAATTGAATTTGATTTGGGTTCAAATATTATTTAAATTCATGTTAATTACTCTACCTGAGCTTAAAATGAGCTTGACAGTTGCAAAGAAAAGTGTCCCAAAATGGCAAACTCTTCTCATATGGCACTCAATGCAGGAGAAAGCAAACAACAAAGATTTTACAAAGATTTCAAATAGTATTCAAACCCAGGTCTGATTTCAACATAGATGGTTATGAGTCCTTTTGAAGTGTCTACACTAATGAAAGCTTCTATCGAATGGAGGTGTTCATCTGGGTGTTCATCTGGGTAAAGTCATGTAGTATAAAGGCCTCTATGGAATGGGGTGTTCATCTGGGAAACTCAGTATGACTCATTTAAGACATTAAAATGGTATCCATGAGTTGACCTGACTCTGGGTAGTTTGACTCAGTAAGACATTAAAATCATCTGCAGATGACTTCGTCAACCATTTTGAAAAGAAGGTTGACGACATCCGATCCTCGTTTGCTAAGTCAAACGACACCGCTGGTTCTGCTCACACTGCCCTACCCTGTGCTCTGACCTCTTTCTCCCCTCTCTCTCCAGATGAAATCTCGCGTCTTGTGACGGCCGGCCGCCCAACAACCTGCCCGCTTGACCCTATCCCCTCCTCTCTTCTCCAGACCATTTCCGGAGACCTTCTCCCTTACCTCACCTTGCTCATCAACTCATCCCTGACCGCTGGCTACGTCCCTTCCGTCTTCAAGAGAGCGAGAGTTGCACCCCTTCTGAAAAAAACCTACACTCGATCCCTCCGATGTCAACAACTACAGACCAGTATCCCTTCTTTCTTTTCTCTCCAAAACTCTTGAACGTGCCGTCCTTGGCCAGCTCTCCCGCTATCTCTCTCAGAATGATCTTCTTGATCCAAATCAGTCAGGTTTCAAGACTAGTCATTCAACTGAGACTGCTCTTCTCTGTATCACGGAGGCGCTCCGCACCGCTAAAGCTAACTCTCTCTCCTCTGCTCTCATCCTTCTAGACCTATCGGCTGCCTTCGATACTGTGAACCATCAGATCCTCCTCTCCACCCCTCTCCGAGTTGGGCATCTCCGGCGCGGCCCACGCTTGATTGTGTCCTACCTGACAGGTCGCTCCTACCAGGTGGCTTGGCGAGAATCTGTCTCCTCACCACGCGCTCTCACCACTGGTGTCCCCAGGGCTCTGTTCTAGGCCCTCTCCTATTCTCGCTATACACCAAGTCACTTGGCTCTGTCATAACCTCACATGGTCTCTCCCTATCATTGCTATGCAGACGACACACAATTAATCTTCTCCTTTCCCCTTCTGATGACCAGGTGGCGACCGCATCTCTGCATGTCTGGCAGACATATCAGTGTGGATGACGGATCACCACCTCAAGCTGAACCTCGGCAAGACTGAGCTGCTCTTCCTCCCGGGAAGGACTGCCCGTTCCATGATCTCGCCATCACGGTTGACAACTCCATTGTGTCCTCCTCCCAGAGCGCTAAGAACCTTGGCGTGATCCTGGACAACACCCTGTCGTTCTCAACTAACATCAAGGCGGTGGCCCGTTCCTGTACGTTCATGCTCTACAACATCCGCAGAGTACGACCCTGCCTCACACAGGAAACGGCGCAGGTCCTAATCCAGGCACTTGTCATCTCCCGTCTGGATTACTGCACCGCTGTTGGCTGGGCTCCCTGCCTGTGCCATTAAACCCCTACAACTCATCCAGAACGCCGCAGCCCGTCTGGTGTTCAACCTTCCCAAGTTCTCTCATGTCACCCCGCTCCTCCGCTCTCTCCACTGGCTTCCAGTTGAAGCTCGCATCCGCTACAAGACCATGGTGCTTGCCTACGGAGCTGTGAGGGGAACGGCACCTCAGTACCTCCAGGCTCTGATCAGGCCCTACACCCAAACAAGGGCACTGCGTTCATCCACCTCTGGCCTGCTCGCCTCCCTACCACTGAGGAAGTACAGTTCCCGCTCAGCCCAGTCAAAACTGTTCACTGCTCTGGCCCCCAATGGTGGAACAAACTCCCTCACGACGCCAGGACAGCGGAGTCAATCACCACCTTCCGGAGACACCTGAAACCCCACCTCTTTAAGGAATACCTAGGATAGGATAAGTAATCCTTCTCACCCCCCTTTAAGATTTAGATGCACTATTGTAAAGTGACTGTTCCACTGGATGTCATAAGGTGAATGCACCAATTTGTAAGTCGCTCTGGATAAGAGCGTCTGCTAAATGACTTAAATGTAATGTAAATGTAAAATGGTATCCATGAGTTGACCTGTCTCTGGGTAGTATGACTCATTAAGACATTCAAATGGTATCCATGAGTTGACCTGACTCTGGGTAGTTTGACTCAGTAAGACATTAAAATGGTATCCATGAGTTGACCTGTCTCTGGGTAGTATGACTCATTAAGACATTAAAATGGTATCCATGTATGACTCATTAAGACATTCAAATGGTCCATGAGTTCTGTCTCTGGGTAGTATGACTCAGTAAGACATTAAAATGGTATCCATGAGTTGACCTGTCTCTGGGTAGTATGACTCAGTAAGACATTAAAATGGTATCCATGAGTTGACCTGTCTCTGGGTAGTATGACTCAGTAAGACATTAAAATGGTATCCATGAGTTGACCTGTCTCTGGGTAAGTAGAAAAAAGGACTTATTTGCCAAAATGTCTCTCTATCCTTTTAACTAAAGATACTGGTTCGATTCCCGGGACCACCCATACGTAGAATGTATGCACACATGACTGTAAGTCGCTTTGGATAAAAGCGTCTGCTAAATGGCATATATTATTATTATGTCCCAGATGTGCTCAATTGATTCAGGTCTGGGAACGGGCGGGCCAGTCCATAGCATCAATACCTTCCTCTTTCACGAACTGCTGACACACTCCAGCCACATGAGGTCTAGCATTGTCTTGCATTAGGAGGAACCCAGTGCCAACCGCACCAGCATATGGTCTCACAAGGGGTCTGAGGATCTCATCTCGGTACCTAATGGCAGTCAGGCTACCTCTGGCGAGCACATGGAGGGCTGTGCGGCCCCCAAAGAAATGCCATCCCACACCATGACTGACCCACCGCCAAACCGGTCATGCTGGAGTATGTTGTAGGCAGCAGTTCGTTCTCCACGGGCGTCTCCAGACTCTGTCACGTCTGTCACATGTGCTCAGTGTGAACCTGCTTTCATCTGTGTTATTATATTATTATATTATATCTGTGAAACGCACAGGGCGCCAGTGGCGAATTTGCCAATCTTGGTGTTCTCCGGCAAATGCCAAACGTCCTGCACGGTGTTGGGCTGTAAGCACAACCCCCACCTGTGGACGTCGGGCCCCTCGTACCACCCTCATGGAGTCTGTTTCTGACCGTTTGAGCAAACACATGCACATTTGTGGCCTGCTGAGGTCATTTTTGCAGGGCTCTGGCAGTGCTCCTCTTGCTCCTCAATGCACAAAGGCGAAGGTAGCGGTCCTGCTGCTGGGTTGTTGCCCTCCGCCTCCTCCACGTCTCCTGATGTACTGACCTGTCTCCTGGTAGAGCCTCCATGCTCTGGACACTACATTGACAGACACAGCAAACCTTCTTGCCACAGCTCGCATTGATGTGCCATCCTGATGAGCTGCACTACCTGAGCCACTTGTGTGGGTTGTAGACTCCGTCTCATGCTACCACTAGAGTGAAAGCACCCCCAGCATTCAAAAGTGACCAAAATATCAGCCGGGAAGCATAGGAACTGAGAAGTGGTCTGTGGTTCCCACCTGCAGAACCACTCCTTTATTGGGGGTGTCTTGCTAATTGCCTATAATTTCCACCTGTTGTCTTTTCCATTTGCACAACAGCATGTGAAATTTATTGTCAATCGGTGTTGCTTCCTAAGTGGACAGTGTAACGGCGTTCTTCGTTTGTAGAAAGAGAGTCGGACCGAAATGCAGCGTGGTGGTTACTCATGTCTTTTATAAACAATCGCGATACATGAAATAACTATACAAATACAAAAACAATAAACGGAACGTGAAAACCTAATTACAGCCTATCTGGTGAAACTACACAGAGACAGGAACAATCACCCACGAAATACACAGTGAAACCCCGGCTACCTAAATACGGTTCCCCATCAGAGACAACAAGAATCACCTTACTCTGGATGAGAACCGCCTCAGGCAGCCAAGCCTATACTAGACACACCCTAATCAACCACAATCCCAACGCCTACAAAAACCCCAATACGACAATACAATAAACCCATGTCACACCCTGGCCTGAACAAATAATTAAAGAAAACACAAAATACTAAGACCAAGGCGTGACAGACAGTTTGATTTCACAGAAGTGTGATTGACATGGAGTTACATTGTCTTGTTTAAGTGTTCCTTTATTTTTTTGAGCAGTGTATATTTTCCTTTTTTGTAACTTGTCCCAAACCATCTCAAACGTGTTGAGGTCAGGTGATTGTGGAGGCCAGGTCATCTGACGCAGCACTCCATCACTCTCCTTCTTGGTCAAATTGCCCTTACACAGCCTGGATGTGTGTTTTGGGTCATTGTTGGGTCACAAGTCTGTGTATGTATGTGTAATTGTGAAGAGGTCAGGTGATTGTGGGAGGCCAGGTCATCTGACGCAGCACTCCATCACTCTCCTTCTTGGTCAAATTGCCCTTACACAGCCTGGATGTGTGTTTTGGGTCATTGTTGGGTCACAAGTCTGTGTATGTATGTGTAATTGTGAAGAGTGTCCGTGTAGGTGTGTGTGGCTGAGTTGTAGATCCTGAGAATAGGAGTGTGTGTGTTTATTAACTCCTAAACCTTGTCCTTCCAGTACTATGACAGCAGACAGCCTCCTATAGAGAAAAGAGACAAAACAACTATTTGAATTCATAGAACAGATTGCAGCTTAGATCTGAATATCTTGATGGTGCTCATTTTATGGAAGGCACGTTCCTCTCTCAATAACTAATATTCTTCCACTGCCCTAGAACCCCAAGCACACTCTCTTTCTTCCTTTCTCTATTTCTTTCTCTCTTTATTTGTTACTCTCTTTCTTCCTTTCTATTTCTTTCTCTCTTTATTTGTTACTCTCTTTCTTCCTTTCTATTTCTTTCTCTCTTTATTTGTTACTCTCTTTCTTCCTTTCTCTATTTCTTTTCTCTTTATTTGTTACTCTCTTTTCTTCCTTTCTATTTCTTTCTCTCTTTATTTGTTACTCTCTTTCTTCCTTCTCTATTTCTTTCTCTCTTCATTTGTTACTCTCTTTCTTCCTTTCTCTATTTCTTTCTCTCTTTATTTGTTACTCTCTTTCTTCCTTTCTATTTCTTTCTCTCTTTATTTGTTACTCTCTTTCTTCCTTTCTCTATTTCTTTCTCTCTTTATTTGTTACTCTCTTTCTACCTTTCTATTTCTTTTTCTCTCTTCATTTGTTACTCTCTTCTCTTCCTTTCTCTATTTCTTTCTCTTTATTTGTTACTCTCTTTCTTCCTTTCTCTATTTCTTTTCTCTTCATTTGTTACTCTCTTTCTACCTTTCTCTATTTCTTTCTCTCTTCATTTGTTACTCTCTTTCTTCCTTTCTCTATTTCTTTCTCTCTTTATTTGTTACTCTCTTTCTTCCTTTCTATTTCTTTCTCTCTTTATTTGTTACTCTCTTTCTTCCTTTCTATTTCTTTCTCTCTTCATTTGTTACTCTCTTTCTTCCTTTCTCTATTTCTTTCTTCTTTATTTGTTACTCTCTTTCTTCCTTTTTATTTCTTTCTCTCTTTATTTGTTACTCTCTTTCTTCCTTTCTCTATTTCTTTCTCTTTATTTGTTACTCTCTTTCTTCCTTTTCTATTTCTTTCTCTCTTTATTAGTTACTCTCTTTCTTCCTTTCTCTATTTCTTTCTCTCTTTATTTGTTACTCTCTCCTTTCTTCCTTTTCTATTTCTTTCTCTCTTTATTTGTTACTCTCTTTCTTCCTTTCTCTATTTCTTTCTCTTTTATTTGTTATTCTCTTTCTTCCTTCTCTATTTCTTTCTCTCTTTATTTGTTACTCTCTTTCTTCCTTTTCTATTTCTTTCTCTCTTTATTTGTTACTCTCTTTCTACCTTTCTCTATTTCTTTCTCTCTTTATTTGTTACTCTCTTTCTTCCTTTCTCTATTTCTTTCTCTCTTTATTTGTTACTCTCTTTCTTCCTTTCTCTATTTCTTTCTCTCTTTATTTGTTACTCTCTTTCTTCCTTTTCTATTTCTTTCTCTTTTTTATTTTTACTCTTTCTTCTTTCCTATTTCTTTCTCTCTTTATTTGTTACTCTTTCTTCCTTTCTCTATTTCTTTCTCTCTTTATTTTATTTCTCTCTTTCTTCCTTTCTCTATTTCTTTCTCTCTTCATTTGTTTACTCTCTTTCTTCCTTTCTCTATTTCTTTCTCTCTTTATTTGTTACTCTTTCTTCCTTTCTCTATTTCTTTCTCTCTTTATTTGTTACTCTCTTTCTTCCTTTCTCTATTTCTTTCTCTCTTTATTTGTTACTCTTTCTTCCTTTCTCTATTTCTTTCTCTCTTTATTTGTTACTCTTTCTTCCTTTCTCTATTTCTTTCTCTCTTTATTTGTTACTCTTTTTCCTTTCTCTATTTCTTTCTCTCTTTATTTGTTATTCTTTCTTCCTTTCTATTTCTTCTTATCGTTACTTTCTTTCTTCCTTTCTATTTCTTTCTCTCTTTATTTATTACTTCTTTTCTTCCTTTCACATTTCTTTCTCTCTCTTTATTTGTTACTTCTTCTTCCTTTCTTATCTTGTTACCTCTTCTTCCTTTCTATTTTTCTCTTTATTTGTTACTTCTTTCTTCCTTTCTATTTCTTTCTCTCTTTATTTGTTACTCTCTTTCTTCCTCTTCTTTACTTATTTATTTTTTCTCTTTTTCTTCTTTTTTCTTTCTTTCTTCCTCTTCTTTACTTATACTTTTTTCTAGTATTTTTTTCTCTTTCTTTCTTTCTCTTCTTTTTCTCTCTCTCTTTCTTTCTTTCTCTATTTCTTTCTCTCTTTATTTGTTACACTCTTACTTCCTCTTCTTGACCTATTTCTCTCTTTTTTCTATTTATTTTTTCTTTCGTTCCCTTTCTTTTCTCTTTCTTACTTCCTCTTCTTTACTTATTTCTCTATTTTTTCTGTCTATTTTTCTCTTTCTGTCACGCCCCTGGTCGAAGTATTTTGTGTTTATCTTCATGTATTGGGTCAGGCCAGGGTGTGACATGGGTTTTTGTATTGTGGTGTGTTTTGTCTTGGGGTTTTGGTATATATTGGGATTGTAGCTTAGTGGGGTATCTAGCAAAGTCTATGGCTGTCTAGGTGGTTCTCAATCAGAGGCAGGTGTTTATCATTGTCTCTGATTGGGAACCATATTTAGGCAGCCACATATTCTTTGAGTTTGTCGTGGGTGATTGTCCTTAGTGTCCTTGTAACTGTCTAGTGTCAGTTTGCACCAGTTTCGGTTTTCATGACGTTTTTTGTAGTGATTCGTGTTTACTTTGTTTTTATTAAACATGAATTGCAATTTCCACGCTGCAGTTGGTTTCTCTCTTTCTTACTCTCTTCCTTTCTCCTTTTTTTCTTTCTCTCTTTTCTCTCTTTCTTTCTCTATGTATTTTTTTTTATCTTCCTCTCTCTCTCTTTCCTTCTCTCTGTCATTCTGTTTCTTTCTCTCTTTTTTCTTTCTCTCTCTCTCTTTGTATCTGTCTCTGTCTTTCTCTCGTTCTTTCTCTATTTTTTTCTCTCTTTCTCTCTTTCTCTATTTCATCTCTTATTCCTTTTTAATTTTTTCTCTCTTTTGCTCTGTTTCTTTCTTTCTCTCCTTCTCTCTCTCTTTCTTTCATTCACTCTTTTTTAAATGTCTCTTTCGTTCTTTTTCTTTCTTTCTTTTCTCTCTCTCTCTCTCTCTCTCTCTCTCTCTCTCTCTCTCTCTCTCTCTCCCAGGATTAAAGGTTGTAGCCAAAGTTTATATTCACAGTATGACTTTATTACCTCTCATATGTACTCGTTTGGATTTCCTTTAGATACGCTTTGCTCTGTGACCTACATGGGCTTGATATGATGTCGTCACCAGTGAAGAAAAGTTCATGGGATTTAAAGTGCCCTTAATGCGCTGTGATTGGTTGATTGCCTAATTCAATTGGAACTTTAAGTGGTTTACAAGGATTAGAGCTATTCAATTAATGGAGAGGAGGATAGGAGGAGGATGATGATGATAGTGATGATGATGAGTTGGGGCTGTGTCCCAAATGGCACCCTATTCCTTTTAAGGCAGTGCTTGAAGCGTCACTACAGACCCGGGTTCGATCCCAGGCTGTGTCGCAGCCGGCCGCGACCGAGAGACCCATGAGGCTGCGCACAATTTGCCCAGCTTTGGGTTAGAGGAGGGTTTGGCCGGCCGGTATGTCCTTGTCCCTTCGCGCTCTAGAGACACCTGTGGTGGTGTTACCGGTCACCAGGTGTACGGTGTTACTTCGGTCGCCAAATCTTCAAGTGGCCTTCAATAATATATAATATATGCCATTTAGCTGACGCTTTTATCCAAAGCGACTTACAGTCATGTGTGCATACATTCTACGTATGGGTGGTCCCGGGAATCGAACCCACTACCCTGGCGTTACAAGCACCATGCTCTACCAACTGAGCCACAGAAGGACCAGTAACCTAGGACCTAACTACAGTAGTCAATGTTCCACAACCACTGCTGACACACTAGCCACTCATACATACTGTACACAATCGTGATTTTGAAACGATAAACAGATCTTGCTCGTTAGCTGGTGTGTTAGACATTAGCTAATGAGACGTGATAATGTGTGGCTTGACTCCAGGACATGTCACCTGACTGATCCCCATCACAACAGCATGTGAAGCCACATTAGCTTGTTTACATCCTATAAAACAATTAAGAGTTCCAAAATAATCTTTGAAAGAAGTGTAGAAAACTGAAATAATCATCAAAACCTGCTAGAGAAAGTTTTGTAGATGAACAATAATCTCCAAAGAGCAAAAATAGTTTTCTTGTCAAGTAATTTACTCTCTCTTCTGAGGCAATACAGTGCACTGAAATTTAAATGGAGGGAAGAGTACGCCACCAAGTTCCATTTGGTTGAGTTCCGTGTTCTGTGTTCTGTGTTCTATATTCTAAATGTTACCGTAATGTTTCACCTTATCAGCACCTCTGTTCACCTCAAAGGCAGAATTTGTTCTTATTTATGTATCTGACCTCCTAGCTGTCATGACATTACTAGGCGTTCCTCTCCAACAGCCTGTACTGGTTTAGTCTCGACTGAACGCCTTGAGGCTGGATCGATGACTAGTGGCCAAGGAAACATCTGCCCCCCACCCCCCCGCCATGACTACAGTATCACGCTGGTCAGCACACACACACTCCCACACAAGCACACTGGACACACACACACACACACACTCTGTCTTCCCCAGCCATCACTACATTTACAGAATCACAAGCTGGTCATAACAGACACTGTGTCTGATTGAGCTGGTCAGAACAGACACTGTCTCTGATCGAGCTGGTTATAACAGACACCGTGTCTCTGATTGAGCTGGTTATAACAGACACTGTGTCTCTCTGATTGAGCTGGTTATAACAGACACTGTTTCTCTGATTGAGCTGTTTATAACACAGACACTGTGTCTCTCTGATTGAGCTGGTTATAACAGACACTGTGTCTCTGATTGAGCTGGTTATAACAGACACTGTGTCTCTCTGATTGAGCTGGTTATAACAGACACTGTTTCTCTGATTGAGCTGGTCAGAACAGACACTGTCTCTCTGATTGAACTGGTTATAACAACAGACACCATGTCTCTGATTGAGCTGGTTATAACAACAGACACTTTGTCTCTGATTGAGCTGGTTATAACAGACACTGTGTCTCTGATTGAGCTGGTTATAACAGACACTGTGTCTCTCTGATTGAGCTGGTTTATAACAGACACTGTTTCTCTGATTGAGCTGGTCATGACACAGACACTGTGTCTCTCTGATTGAGCTGGTCATAACAGACACTGTGTCTCTCTGATTGAGCTGGTCATGACACAGACACTGTGTCTCTCTGATTGAGCTGGTCATAACAGACACTGTTTCTCTGATTGAGCTGGTCATGACACAGACACTGTGTCTCTCTGATTGAGCTGGTCATGACACAGACACTGTTTCTCTGATTGAGCTGGTTATAACAGACACTGCCTCTCTGATTGAGCTGGTTATAACAACAGACACTGTGTCTCTCTGATTGAGCTGGTTATAACAGACACCGTGTCTCTGATTGAACTGGTTATAACACAGACACTGTGTCTCTGATTGAACTGGTTATAACAGACACTGTCTCTCTGATTGAGCTGGTTATAACAACAGACACTGTGTCTCTCTGATTGAAGCTGGTCATAACAGACACTGTGTCTCTCTGATTGAGCTGGTTATAACAGACACTGCCTCTCTGATTGAGCTGGTTATAACAACAGACACTGTGTCTCTCTGATTGAGCTGGTTATAACAGACACTGTGTCTCTCTGATTGAGCTGGTTATAACAACAGACACCGTGTCTCTGATTGAACTGGTTATAACACAGACACTGTGTCTCTCTGATTGAGCTGGTTATAACAGACACTGTGTCTCTCTGATTGAGCTGGTTATAACAGACACTGTGTCTCTCTGATTGAGCTGGTTATAACAGACACTGGGTCGCTCTGATTGAGCTGGTTATAACAGACACTGTGTCTCTCTGATTGAGTTGTTCTCATCTCAGCACTGATCTTTAAATCCTAACAGCCCTCTACTGTGACCATTTAAAGCCTAGTAATTCTCCCTCCACTGTGACCATTTAAAGCCTTGTAGTTCTCCCTCCACTGTGACCATTTAAAGCCTTGTAGTTCTCCTCCACTGTGACCATTTAAAGCCTTGTAGTTATCCCTCCACTGTGACCATTTAAAGCCTTGTAGTTCTCCCTCCACTGTGACCATTTAAAGCCTTGTAGTTCTCCCTCCACTGTGACCATTTAAAGCCTTGTAGTTCTCCCTCCACTGTGACCATTTAAAGCCTTGTAGTTCTCCCTCCACTGTGGAATCTTTAAATCCTTGGGTGCATCCCAAATGACACCCTTTTCCTATAGTGCACTAATTTTTGACCTACACACCTGCATTGCTTGCTGTTTGGGGTTTTAGGCTGGGTTTCTGTACAGCACTTTGAGATATCAGCTGATGTACGCTGGGCTATATAAATACAATTTGATTTGATTTTGATTTGAATGGAGATCAACACCTGATCAACCACCTCCTTCATATACACTGCATATGTACAAAATATACCCCCTAACATGCATGTACCAGTTTTCACGCAAAGTTGGGATTCATAATGTTTGAAGTGTAGTGGTTGAAGTGTAGTGGTTTGAAGTGTAGTGGTTTGAAGTGTAGTGGTTGAAGTGTAGTGGTTTGCGTGTAGTGGTTTGAAGTGTAGTGGTTGAAGTGTAGTGGTTGATGTGTAGTGGTTTGAAGTGGTGGTTTGAAGTGTAGTGGTTTGAAGTGTAGTGGTTGAAGTGTAGTGGTTGAAGTGTAGTGGTTTGAAGTGTAGTGGTTGAAGTGTAGTGGTTTGAAGTGTAGTGGTTTGAAGTGTAGTGGTTTGAAGTGTAGTGGTTTGAAGTGTAGTGGTTGAAGTGTAGTGGTTGAAGTGTAGTGGTTGAATTGTAGTGGTTGAACTGTAGTGGTTGAAGTGTGTTTTGCAAACAAGCAATTAGTATTGTGTGAAACGGGATATAATGACGGCTATTCATAAATAAATAGACTGGAAAAATATACTATGAAAATGTATTTATTGTATCATTGCAATCTCAAATATTTAGAAATATATTTCCTATTAATTTACAAACAAATGTGCCATTGCTTTATTTTAGAAATTGCTAGCCTAAGTTAATCAGTTAAAAAAATTATACAGCAAATTATTATAATATTATTATTATCATCACCATAGAAGGTGAATGATGGCATTTTCCCCGACAGAGTTATAATGCTTGTTCAAGATGTGCACAGTTTTAGGACTGGTCTGAATTCTAAACAGGAAACATGTGTATGTATGTATGGTGTACGCCAACTTTATAAATCTCTATTTTTTTCTCTCGAAAATGACATATACAGATATTTAGGTAATGTTTATAAATGAGGAACTTTTTTGGGCCTCGACATGGAGTGCATCTCCTGCAAACTGTGTTCTGGGTAGTTTTCTCAACTTCATTCCAGGTGGGGAACTTCACAAGTACAGTGGGGCAAAACAGTATTTAGTCAGCCACCATTGTGCAAGTTCTCCCACTTAAAAAGATGAGAGGCCTGTAATGTTCATCATAGGTACATTTCAACTATGACAGACAAAATGAGAAGTGACATCAATATGGGATCATAGCTTTCACCTGGATTCACCTGGTCAGTCTATGTCGTGTTCCTAATGTTTTGTACACCAGTGTATAATGGCTCTGGTTTGTCCTGTATGTTAATTAACAGCTTGTATAATGTCTCACCAGGAAGCCAAACGTCAGATCATTTTTGCTGAGAGAAACACCCAATGCCTGTACATATGCTGCTCTTACTTCACAGGTAATTACAGTGGGGTCCCAAATTATTTTCATGATAAAGGTGAGCAAGACGACCGTATAAAATCAGTGATTCAAATACTGAGCTAAAATCTGAATCGCTCTGCCCCTGAACAAGGCAGTTAACCCACTGTTCCTAGGTCATTGGAAAAAAAATGTTCTGAACTGACCTGCCAAGTTAATAAAAAAATTAAAAACAAGTACAAATGTTTTTTTCTCAAAATGATTGACACACCTAAAGATTCTAAAACATAAAGTAATCAAAAATGTAGTATTTGGTCCCATATTCCAAGCAATCATAATATAATAATAATTACATCAAGACTGTGACTCTATGACTTTACAAACTTGTTGGGTGCATTTGAAGTTTGTTTTATGTGGGTTTCAGATGAATAGATCAATAGAAATGAATGGGAAAAAAATGTTGTGTCATCACCTCAGGAGTAAAGGTCATTTGGCTTTTCATAGCCGAGCTTTCAGAGTTAGAGACAGCAGGTGTGGTAGAGAGAGAAAGTCGAAAACAGCAGGTCTGGGACAAAGTAGCACGTCCGGTAAACAGGTCAGGGTTCCACAGCCGCAGGCAGAACAGTTGAAACTGGAGCAGCAGCACGGCCAGAGGGACTGGGGACATCAAGGAGTCATCAAGTCAGGTAGTCCTGAGGCATGGTTCCAGGGCTCAGGTCTTCTGGGAGGGGAGGGAGAGAGAGAGATAATTAGAGGGAGCATACTAAAATTCACACAGGACTCTGGCTAATTCAGGAAAAATACTTCAGATATAACAGACTGACCCTATCCCCCCGGCACATAGACTACTGCAGCATAGATACTGGAGTCTGAGACGGGAGGGGTCGGGGAACACTGTGGTCTGACGACACCCCTGGACCGGGCCAACCAGGAAGGATATAACCCCACCCACTTTGCCAAAGCACAGCCCCCACACCACTAGAGGGATATCAACAGACCACCAACGTACTACCCCGAGACAAGGCTGAGTATAGACCACGAAGATCTCCCCCACCGCACGAGCCCTGGGGGGGGGCGCAAAACCCGGACAGGAAGATCACGTCAGTGACTCATCACACTCAAGTTACGCACCCCTCCTAGGGACGGTATGAAAGAGTCCTAGTAAGTCAGTGACTCAGCCCTGTAATAGGGTTAGAGGCAGAGAATCCCGGTGGAGAGAGGGGATCCTGCCAGGGAGAGACCGCAAGGGTGGGGTCGACACCACACCATTCACACCCCTGGGCCAGACTACACTCAATCATAGGACCTACTGAAGAAATTAGCCTTCAAAAAAAGGCGTAAAGGTCAAGACCGAGTCTGCGTCTCTCACATGGATAGGCAGACCATTCCATAAAAATTGAGCTCTATAGGAGAAATCCCTGCCTCCCGCTGTTTGCTTAGAAATTCTAGGGACAATAAGGATGCCTGCATCTTGTGACCGTAGCTTACGTGTAGGTATGTCGGTTACTAGTCCAATGCTCTAACCACTAGGTTACCTGTCGGTTACTAGTCCAATGCTCTAACCACTAGGTTACCTGTCGTTTACTAGTCCAATGCTCTAACCACTAGGTTACCTGTCGGTTACTAGTCCAATGCTCTAACCACTAGGTTACCTGTCGGTTACTAGTCCAATGCTCTAACCACTAGGTTACCTGTCGTTTACTAGTCCAATGCTCTAACCACTAGGTTACCTGTCGGTTACTAGTCCAATGCTCTAACCACTAGGTTACCTGTCGGTTACTAGTCCAATGCTCTAACCACTAGGTTACCTGTCAGTTACTAGTCCAATGCTCTAACCACTAGGTTACCTGTCAGTTACTAGTCCAATGCTCTAACCACTAGGTAACCTGTCGGTTACTAGTCCAATGCTCTAACCACTAGGTTACCTGTCGGTTACTAGTCCAATGCTCTAACCACTAGGCTACCTGTCGGTTACTAGTCCAATGCTCTAACCACTAGGTTACCTGTCGTTTACTAGTCCAATGCTCTAACCACTAGGCTACCTGTCGGTTACTAGTCCAATGCTCTAACCACTAGGCTACCTGTCGGTTACTAGTCCAATGCTCTAACCACTAGGTTACCTGTCGGTTACTAGTCCAATGCTCTAACCACTAGGCTACCTGTCGGTTACTAGTCCAATGCTCTAACCACTAGGCTACCTGTCGGTTACTAGTCCAATGCTCTAACCACTAGGTTACCTGTCGGTTACTAGTCCAATGCTCTAACCACTAGGTTACCTGTCGTTTACTAGTCCAATGCTCTAACCACTAGGTT
>NW_026288657.1:0-85000 GCF_023373465.1 Oncorhynchus keta
CTCCAGCGTGCGCTGGGCCACCAGGATCCAGGACGTGTTCACGGTGGCCAAGCTTCTGGCTCTGGGACTCATCATAGCTGTGGGACTGGTGCAGATCTGCAGAGGTGAGGACACACACACACACACACACACACACACACACACACACACACACACACACACACACACACACACACACACACACACACACACACACACACACACACACACACACACACACACACACACACACACACACACACGTATGCAGGCAGGCACACGCAGTTCCGTTGCCAAATCATTCTACATATCTGTATTATCAGTTTAACCTGGGTTAGAGTATCTTATCTGGGAACGGGGTTCTGCTAACGGGGCTCCAAATTCGAACAACAGAAATCTCTTAAATCTAATTTCTCAAACAAACAAGTATTAGGCACCATTTTAAAGATACAATTCTCGTTAATCCAGTCACAGTGTCTGATTTAAAAAATGCTTTACAGCGAAAGCTCCACAAACGATTATGTTAGGTCACCACCAAGTCACCGGAAAACACAGCCATTTTTCGGACAAACACACAGAGGTCTGAGACACACGGACACAAACACACAGAGGTCTGAGACACACGGACAAACACACAGAGGTCTGAGACACACAGACAAACACACAGAGGTCTGAGACACACGGACAAACACACAGAGGTCTGAGACACACGGACAAACACACAGAGGTCTGAGTCACACGGACCAACACACAGAGGTCTGAGTCACACGGACAAACACACAGAGGTCTGAGACACACGGACCAACACACAGAGGTCTGAGACACACGGACAACACACAGAGGTCTGAGACACACAGAGGTCTGAGCACACGGACCAACACACAGAGGTCTCACACGGACCAACACACAGAGGTCTGAGACACGGAAACACACAGAGGTCTGAGTCACACGGACACAAACACACAGAGGTCTGAGTCACACGGACCAAACACACAGAGGTCTGAGACACACAGACAAACACACAGAGGTCTGAGACACACGGACACACAGAGGTCTGAGTCACACGGACCAACACACAGAGGTCTGAGTCACACGGACACAAGCACACAGAGGTCTGAGTCACAAGCACACAGAGGTCTGAGACACACGGACAAACACACAGAGGTCTGAGACACACGGACAAACACACAGAGGTCTGAGACACACAGACAAACACACAGAGGTCTGAGTCACACGGACACACAGAACAGTCACACAGACCAACACTGAGAGGTCTGAGACACACACGGACACAAACACACAGAGGTCTGAGACACACGGACAAACACACAGAGGTCTGAGACACACGGACCAACACACAGAGGTCTGAGACACACGGACAAACACACAGAGGTCTGAGACACACGGACAAACACACAGAGGTCTGAGTCACACGGACCAACACACAGAGGTCTGAGTCACACGGACAAACACACAGAGGTCTGAGACACATGGACAAAACACACAGAGGTCTGAGTCACACGGACAAACACAGAGGTCTGAGACACCGATGTAATTTTTCTGATAAACTAGAGTTAAACATTCTTGAAGCGTCCAGTTTTAACCCCAAAAGTCTCAGTGTCACAAACAAGAGTCGCTTTTGTTCTCACTTGCCAGCTGTCCTTATAATTGTCTCTGAGTCACAGGATAAATGTGAGTTTCAACTGCTTCTTTAGGATGCTCCTCACCATACTGATTACAGTCATTACCTTCAGGTCACATGACAGGAGTGAGGAAATGAATAGCCTCTGCTGCCACCTGGTGGACGTGTCTAGACACTACCACAGATAGAATAACGAGCCAGATATTTCACCGGATGTATAAATGTGAAGCTTTTTGATGGCGTTTCCATTCCTTGTGGCTGCTGGGAGATTAAACTCCTGGCCTGGCCTGTTGGCTGCTGGGAGATTCAACTCCTGGCCTGGTGGATGCTGGGAGATTAAACTCCTGGCCTGGTGGCTGCTGCCCTGTAGAGGTGGGAGTTGAAAAGGAGAAATTGACTGTCTAACTGTCTAGCTAGCCCTATCCCTATCACTATCATACAGTCACTGGGCCCTGGCCAGTTTGGGGAGGGTTAGAGGCAGGCGGAGAGAGGCAGGCGGAGAGAGGCAGGCGGAGAGAGGCAGGCAGAGAGAGGCAGGCAGAGAGGCAGGAGAGAGAGAGGCAGGCGGAGAGATGCAGGCGGAGAGAGGCAGGCGGAGAGGCAGGCGGAGAGAGGCAGGCGGAGAGGCAGGCAGACGGAGAGAGGCAGGCGGAGAGGCAGGCGGAGAGAGGCAGGCGGAGAGCAGGCAGGCGGAGAGAGGCAGGCAGGGAGAGGCAGGCAGAGAGAGGCAGGCGGAGAGATGCAGGCGGAGAGAGGCAGGCAGAGAGAGGCAGGCAGAGAGAGGCAGGCGGGAGAGAGGCAGGCGCAGAGGCAGGCGGAGAGAGGCAGGCGGAGAGGAGGCAGGCGGAAGGCAGAGGCAGGCGGAAGGGGCAGGCGGAGAGAGGCAGGCGGGAGAGAGGCAGGCGGGAGAGGCAGGCGGAGAGATGCAGGCGGAGAGAGGCAGGCGGAGAGAGGCAGGCGGAGAGGGGCAGGCGGAGAGAGGCAGGCGGAGAGAGGCAGGGCGGAGAGAGGCAGGCAGGGAGAGAGGCAGGCGGAGAGAGGGCATGGAGAGAGGCAGGCGGAGAGAGGCAGGCGGAGAGAGGCAGACGGAGGAGAGAGGCAGGGGAGAGAGGCAGGAGAGAGGCAGACGGAGAGAGGCAGGCGGAGAGGCAGGCGGAGAGAGGCAGGCGGAGAGAGGCAGGCATGGAGAGAGGCAGGCGGAGAGAGGCAGGCGGAGAGAGGCAGGCAGAGAGAGGCAGGCGGAGAGAGGCAGGCGGAGAGGGAGGCAGGCGGAGAGGCAGGCGGAGAGCAGGCAGGCGGAGAGGGGCAGGCGGAGAGAGGCAGGCATGGGAGAGAGGCAGACGGAGAGAGGCAGAGAGAGGGGCAGGCGGAGAGAGGCAGGCGGAGAGGGGCAGGCGGAGAGAGGCAGGCAGAGAGGGGCAGGCGGAGAGAGGCAGGCAGAGAGGGTCAGGCGGAGGAGAGGCAGGCAGGAGAGAAGCAGGCAGAGAGAGGCAGGCGGAGAGAGGCAGGCGGAGAGAGGCAGGCGGAGAGAGGCAGCGGAGAGAGGCAGGCGGAGAGAGGCAGGCGGAGAGAGGCAGGCGGAGAGAGGCAGGCGGAGAGAGGGAGGCAGGCGGAGAGAGGCAGGCGGAGAGAGGCAGGCAGAGAGAGGCAGACGGGAGAGAGGCAGGCGGAGAGGGGCAGGCGGAGAGAGGCAGGCGGAGAGGGGCAGGCGGAGAGAGGCAGGCAGAGAGGGGCAGGCGGAGAGAGGCAGGCAGAGAGGTCAGGCGGAGAGAGGCAGACGGGAGAGAGGCAGGCAGAGAGGAGGCAGGGGAGAGAGGCAGACGGAGAGAGGCAGGCGGAGAGAGGCAGACGGAGAGAGGCGGGGCGGGAGAGAGGCAGGCGGAGAGAGGCAGACGGAGAGAGGCAGGCAGAGAGGGGCAGACGGAGAGAGGCAGGCGGAGAGAGGCAGACAGAGAGAGGCAGGCAGAGAGGCAGACGGAGAGAGGCAGACGGTGAGAGGCAGGCGGAGAGGCAGACGGAGAGAGGCAAGCGGAGAGAGGCAGACGGAGAGAGGCAGGCGGGAGAGGCAGGCGGAGAGGCAGGCAGAGAGAGGCAGGCGGAGAGAGGCAGGCGGGAGAGAGGCAGGCGGAGAGGCAGGCGGAGAGGCAGGCGGAGAGAGGCAGGCGGAGAGAGGCAGGCGGAGAGAGGCAGGCGGAGAGAGGCAGGCGGGAGAGAGGCAGGCGGACAGAGGCAGGCGGAGAGGCAGGCAGGCAGGCAGAGAGGGGCATAGAGGAAAGGCGGAGAGAGGCAGGCGGAGAGGCAGGCGGCGGAGAGGCAGGCGGAGAGAGGCAGGCGGAGAGAGGCAGACGGAAAGGGGCAGGCGGAGAGAGGCAGGCGGAGAGAGGCAGGCAGAGAGAGGCAGGCAGAGATAGTTTAGCCTTGTTCACACTAGCAGTTTGAAGTGACTCAATCATATTTTTTTGCATACATGATTTGAATCTGATCTTTTTTCCCTGCAGTCTGAACAGCCAAAAAGCACATGGAATCAGATATGGGGCGGCAGGGTAGCCTAGTGGTTAGAGTGGAGGGGCGGCAGGGTAGACTAGTGGTTAGAGTGGAGGGGCGGCAGGGTAGACTAGTGGTTAGAGTGGAGGGGGCGGCAGGGTAGCCTAGTGGTTAGAGTGGAGGGCGGCAGGGTAGCCTAGTGGTTAGACTGGAGGGGCGGCAGGTAGACTAGTGGTTAGAGTGGAGGGCGGCAGGTAGACTAGTGGTTAGAGTGGAGGGGCGGCAGGGTAGCCTAGTGGTTAGAGTGGAGGGCGGCAGGGTAGCCTAGTGGTTAGAGTGGAGGGCGGCAGGGTAGCCTAGTGGTTAGAGTGGAGGGCGGCAGGGTAGCCTAGTGGTTAGAGTGGAGGGGCGGCAGGGTAGCCTAGTGGTTAGAGTGGAGGGGCAGGCAGGGTAGCCTAGTGGTTAGAGTGGAGGGGCGGCAGGTAGACTAGTGGTTAGAGTGGAGGGGCGGCAGGGTAGACTAGTGGTTAGAGTGGAGGGCGGCAGGGTAGCCTAGTGGTTAGAGTGGAGGGGCGGCAGGGTAGCCTAGTGGTTAGAGTGGAGGGCGGCAGGGTAGACTAGTGGTTAGAGTGGAGGGCGGCAGGGTAGCCTAGTGGTTAGAGTGGAGGGGCGGCAGGGTAGCCTAGTGGTTAGACTGGAGGGGCGGCAGGTAGACTAGTGGTTAGAGTGGAGGGGCGGCAGGTAGACTAGTGGTTAGAGTGGAGGGCGGCAGGGTAGCCTAGTGGTTAGAGTGGAGGGGCGGCAGGGTAGCCTAGTGGTTAGAGTGGAGGGCGGCAGGGTAGCCTAGTGGTTAGAGTGGAGGGCGGCAGGGTAGCCTAGTGGTTAGAGTGGAGGGCGGCAGGGTAGCCTAGTGGTTAGAGTGGAGGGCGGCAGGGTAGCCTAGTGGTTAGAGTGGAGGGGCGGCAGGTAGACTAGTGGTTAGAGTGGAGGGGCGGCAGGGTAGACTAGTGGTTAGAGTGGAGGGGCGGCAGGGTAGCCTAGTGGTTAGAGTGGAGGGCGGCAGGGTAGCCTAGTGGTTAGAGTGGAGGGGCGGCAGGGTAGCCTAGTGGTTAGAGTGGAGGGCGGCAGGGTAGCCTAGTGGTTAGAGTGGAGGGCGGCAGGTAGCCTAGTGGTTAGAGTGGAGGGCGGCAGGGTAGACTAGTGGTTAGAGTGGAGGGCGGCAGGGTAGCCTAGTGGTTAGAGTGGAGGGCGGCAGGGTAGACTAGTGGTTAGAGTGTAGGGGCGGCAGGGTAGCCTAGTGGTTAGAGTGGAGGGGCGGCAGGGTAGCCTAGTGGTTAGAGTGGAGGGCGGCAGGGTAGCCTAGTGGTTAGAGTGGAGGGGTGGCAGGGTAGCCTAGTGGTTAGAGTGGAGGGGCGGCAGGGTAGCCTAGTGGTTAGAGTGGAGGGACGGCAGGGTAGCCTAGTGGTTAGAGTGGAGGGCGGCAGGGTAGCCTAGTGGTTAGAGTGGAGGATGGCAGGGTAGCCTAGTGGTTAGAGTGGAGGGCGGCAGGTAGACTAGTGGTTAGAGTGGAGGGGCGGCAGGTAGACTAGTGGTTAGAGTGGAGGGCGGCAGGGTAGCCTAGTGGTTAGAGTGGAGGGCGGCAGGGTAGCCTAGTGGTTAGAGTGGAGGGGCGGCAGGGTAGCCTAGTGGTTAGAGTGGAGGGGTGGCAGGGTAGCCTAGTGGTTAGAGTGGAGGGGCGGCAGGGTAGACTAGTGGTTAGAGTGGAGGGGGTGGCAGGGTAGCCTAGTGGTTAGAGTGGAGGGGCGGCAGGGTAGACTAGTGGTTAGAGTGGAGGGGCGGCAGGGTAGCCTAGTGGTTAGAGTGGAGGGGCGGCAGGGTAGCCTAGTGGTTAGAGTGGAGGGGCGGCAGGGTAGCCTAGTGGTTAGAGTGGATGGGCGGCAGGGTAGCCTAGTGGTTAGAGTGGAGGGACGGCAGGGTAGCCTAGTGGTTAGAGTGGAGGGGCGGCAGGGTAGCCTAGTGGTTAGAGTGGAGGGATGGCAGGGTAGCCTAGTGGTTAGAGTGGAGGGCGGCAGGTAGACTAGTGGTTAGAGTGGAGGGGCGGCAGGTAGACTAGTGGTTAGAGTGGAGGGCGGCAGGGTAGCCTAGTGGTTAGAGTGGAGGGCGGCAGGGTAGCCTAGTGGTTAGAGTGGAGGGCGGCAGGGTAGCCTAGTGGTTAGAGTGGAGGGCGGCAGGGTAGCCTAGTGGTTAGAGTGGAGGGCGGCAGGGTAGCCTAGTGGTTAGAGTGGAGGGCGGCAGGGTAGCCTAGTGGTTAGAGTGGAGGGCGGCAGGTAGACTAGTGGTTAGAGTGGAGGGCGGCAGGGTAGACTAGTGGTTAGAGTGGAGGGCGGCAGGGTAGCCTAGTGGTTAGAGTGGAGGGGCGGCAGGGTAGCCTAGTGGTTAGAGTGGAGGGGCGGCAGGGTAGCCTAGTGGTTAGAGTGGAGGGGCGGCAGGGTAGCCTAGTGGTTAGAGTGGAGGGCGGCAGGGTAGCCTAGTGGTTAGAGTGGAGGGCGGCAGGGTAGACTAGTGGTTAGAGTGGAGGGACGGCAGGGTAGCCTAGTGGTTAGAGTGGAGGGCGGCAGGGTAGACTAGTGGTTAGAGTGGAGGGCGGCAGGGTAGCCTAGTGGTTAGAGTGGAGGGCGGCAGGGTAGCCTAGTGGTTAGAGTGGAGGGGCGGCAGGGTAGCCTAGTGGTTAGAGTGGAGGGGCGGCAGGGTAGCCTAGTGGTTAGAGTGGAGGGGCGGCAGGGTAGACTAGTGGTTAGAGTGGAGGGCGGCAGGGTAGCCTAGTGGTTAGAGTGGAGGGGCGGCAGGGTAGCCTAGTGGTTAGACTGGAGGGCGGCAGGTAGACTAGTGGTTAGAGTGGAGGGGCGGCAGGTAGACTAGTGGTTAGAGTGGAGGGCGGCAGGGTAGCCTAGTGGTTAGAGTGGAGGGGCGGCAGGGTAGCCTAGTGGTTAGAGTGGAGGGGCGGCAGGGTAGCCTAGTGGTTAGAGTGGAGGGCGGCAGGGTAGCCTAGTGGTTAGAGTGGAGGGGTGGCAGGGTAGCCTAGTGGTTAGAGTGGAGGGCGGCAGGGTAGCCTAGTGGTTAGAGTGGAGGGGCGGCAGGTAGACTAGTGGTTAGAGTGGAGGGCGGCAGGGTAGACTAGTGGTTAGAGTGGAGGGGCGGCAGGGTAGCCTAGTGGTTAGAGTGGAGGGCGGCAGGGTAGCCTAGTGGTTAGAGTGGAGGGGCGGCAGGGTAGCCTAGTGGTTAGAGTGGAGGGGCGGCAGGGTAGCCTAGTGGTTAGAGTGGAGGGGCGGCAGGGTAGCCTAGTGGTTAGAGTGGAGGGGCGGCAGGGTAGACTAGTGGTTAGAGTGGAGGGCGGCAGGGTAGCCTAGTGGTTAGAGTGGAGGGCGGCAGGGTAGACTAGTGGTTAGAGTGTAGGGCGGCAGGGTAGCCTAGTGGTTAGAGTGGAGGGCGGCAGGGTAGCCTAGTGGTTAGAGTGGAGGGGCGGCAGGGTAGCCTAGTGGTTAGAGTGGAGGGGTGGCAGGGTAGCCTAGTGGTTAGAGTGGAGGGCGGCAGGGTAGCCTAGTGGTTAGAGTGGAGGGACGGCAGGGTAGCCTAGTGGTTAGAGTGGAGGGCGGCAGGGTAGCCTAGTGGTTAGAGTGGAGGGATGGCAGGGTAGCCTAGTGGTTAGAGTGGAGGGGCGGCAGGTAGACTAGTGGTTAGAGTGGAGGGCGGCAGGTAGACTAGTGGTTAGAGTGGAGGGCGGCAGGGTAGCCTAGTGGTTAGAGTGGAGGGGCGGCAGGGTAGCCTAGTGGTTAGAGTGGAGGGCGGCAGGGTAGCCTAGTGGTTAGAGTGGAGGGGGGTGGCAGGGTAGCCTAGTGGTTAGAGTGGAGGGGCGGCAGGGTAGTCTAGTGGTTAGGGTGGAGGGGTGGCAGGGTAGCCTAGTGGTTAGAGTGGAGGGGCGGCAGGGTAGACTAGTGGTTAGAGTGGAGGGGCGGCAGGGTAGCCTAGTGGTTAGAGTGGAGGGGCGGCAGGGTAGCCTAGTGGTTAGAGTGGAGGGGCGGCAGGGTAGCCTAGTGGTTAGAGTGGATGGGCGGCAGGGTAGCCTAGTGGTTAGAGTGGAGGGACGGCAGGGTAGCCTAGTGGTTAGAGTGGAGGGCGGCAGGGTAGCCTAGTGGTTAGAGTGGAGGGATGGCAGGGTAGCCTAGTGGTTAGAGTGGAGGGCGGCAGGTAGACTAGTGGTTAGAGTGGAGGGGCGGCAGGTAGACTAGTGGTTAGAGTGGAGGGGCGGCAGGGTAGCCTAGTGGTTAGAGTGGAGGGCGGCAGGGTAGCCTAGTGGTTAGAGTGGAGGGCGGCAGGGTAGCCTAGTGGTTAGAGTGGAGGGGCGGCAGGGTAGCCTAGTGGTTAGAGTGGAGGGGCGGCAGGGTAGCCTAGTGGTTAGAGTGGAGGGCGGCAGGGTAGCCTAGTGGTTAGAGTGGAGGGCGGCAGGTAGACTAGTGGTTAGAGTGGAGGGCGGCAGGGTAGACTAGTGGTTAGAGTGGAGGGCGGCAGGGTAGCCTAGTGGTTAGAGTGGAGGGCGGCAGGGTAGCCTAGTGGTTAGAGTGGAGGGGCGGCAGGGTAGCCTAGTGGTTAGAGTGGAGGGGCGGCAGGGTAGCCTAGTGGTTAGAGTGGAGGGCGGCAGGGTAGCCTAGTGGTTAGAGTGGAGGGCGGCAGGGTAGACTAGTGGTTAGAGTGGAGGGACGGCAGGGTAGCCTAGTGGTTAGAGTGGAGGGGCGGCAGGGTAGACTAGTGGTTAGAGTGGGGGGGCGGCAGGGTAGCCTAGTGGTTAGAGTGGAGGGGCGGCAGGGTAGCCTAGTGGTTAGAGTGGAGGGCGGCAGGGTAGCCTAGTGGTTAGAGTGGAGGGGTGGCAGGGTAGCCTAGTGGTTAGAGTGGAGGGGCGGCAGGGTAGCCTAGTGGTTAGAGTGGAGGGACGGCAGGGTAGCCTAGTGGTTAGAGTGGAGGGGTGGCAGGGTAGCCTAGTGGTTAGAGCGTTGGACTAGTAACCGGAAGGTTGCGATATATACATATATATATATACATATATATATATATATATATACTGTGTATCAGGGAGTATCTGTCTGCCATTAAACACTGTATCAGGAAGTATCTGTTTGCCATTAAACACTGTGTATCAGGGAGTATCTGTCTGCCATTAAACACTGTATCAGGAAGTATCTGTCTGCCATTAAACACTGTATCAGGAAGTAGTCTGTCTGCCATTAAACACTGTGTATCAGGGAGTATCTGTCTGCCATTAAACACTGTGTATCAGGGAGTATCTGTCTGCCATTAAACACTGTATCAGGAAGTATCTGTCTGCCATTAAACACTGTATATCAGGAAGTAGTCTGTCTGCCATTAAACACTGTATCAGGAAGTAGTCTGTCTGCCATTAAACACTGTATCAGGAAGTATCTGTCTGCCATTAAACACTGTATCAGGAAGTATCTGTCTGCCATTAAACACTGTATCAGGAAGTATCTGTCTGCCATTAAACACTGTATCAGGGAGTATCTGTCTGCCATTAAACACTGTATCAGGAAGTAGTCTGTCTGCCATTAAACACTGTATTAGGAAGTATCTGTCTGCCATTAAACACTGTATCAGGAAGTATCTGTCTGCCATTAAACACTGTATCAGGAAGTAGTCTGTCTGCCATTAAACACTGTATCAGGGAGTATCTGTCTGCCATTAAACACTGTGTATCAGGGAGTATCTGTCTGCCATTAAACATCAGGAAGTATCTGTCTGCCATTAAACACTGTATCAGGAAGTATCTGTCTGCCATTAAACATCAGGAAGTAGTCTGTCTGGATAGGAATCATGTCCCAGATTGGAACAAGCACCATCGGATACTGGAGATCTCTCCGTCTGGTCACATGTTGAATCACTACTGTCTCACTACTCACTTGCTGTCACGCCTCTTTCGACTGAGGGCTGGTGTTGATGATGATGGTGTGTGTGTGTTCTTTCAGAAGCAATCCTCATCAGTAAAATCTTAATCTAGGCTCTCTCTCTCTCTCTCTCTCTCTGTCTGTCTCCCTCTCTCTGTCTGTCTCTCTCTGTCTGTCTGTCTCTCTCTGTCTCTCTGTCTGTCTGTCTCTCTCTGTCTCTCTCTGTCTCTCTGTCTCTCTGTCTGTCTGTCTCTCTCTGTCTCTCTCTGTCTCTCTCTGTCTCTCTCTCTCTCTCTCTGTCTCTCTCTCTCTCTCTCTGTCTCCCTCCCACCAGGTCACTATGATGCTCTGAGACCCAGTCAGGCGTTTGAGTTCACACGGGACCCGTCTGTCGGTCAGATAGCTCTGGCTTTCCTCCAGGCCTCCTTCGCCTTCAGCGGCTGGAACTTCCTGAACTACGTCACTGAGGAGGTGGTGGAGCCACGCAAGTAAGGATAGATCTCTAGATTTAGGCTACGTCCCAATTTAATCAGGATAGATCTCTAGATTTAGGATGCGTCCCAAATTAATCAGGATAGACCTCTAGATGTAGGCTACGTCCCAATTTAATCAGGATAGACCTCTAGATGTAGGCTACGTCCCAATTTAATCAGGATAGACCTCTAGATGTAGGCTACGTCCCAATTTAATCAGGATAGACCTCTAGATGTAGGCTACGTCCCAATTTAATCAGGACAGACCTCTAGACCTCTAGATGTAGGCTACGTCCCAATTTTTTAACCTTCTAACAAGGTGTGCGCTTGCACACTCTCTGTTATGAATTTCAAAGCATCGGTCTGCTCTAAACATAAGCTGAAGTGCACACTTCAGGAGAAGGGTGGAGAATCGGAGCGCAACGAACTGTGTCGTCAGATCGCCATCTGGTGGTGGCAAAGGGAAGAGCACCTGTTGTCATACATTAATATATGGACTTTACGTGTGGTCATGTTGTGGCAGTTTCCTTATTGCTTCCAATGCTCAGATTATATTCATTAACTTTACTGTCTCACTGCTGTCTAATGGGTTGACTGTCTCACTGCAGTCTCATGAGTTGACTGTCTCACTGCTGTCTAATGAGTTGACTGTCTCACTGCTGTCTAATGGGTTGACTGTCTCACTGCTGTCTCATGAGTTGACTGTCTCACTGCTGTCTAATGGGTTGACTGTCTCACTGCTGTCTAATGGGTTGACTGTCTCACTGCTGTCTAATGGGTTGACTGTCTCACTGCTGTCTCATGAGTTGACTGTCTAATGGGTTGACTGTCTCACTGCTGTCTAATGAGTTGACTGTCTCACTGCTGTCTAATGGGTTGACTGTCTCACTGCTGTCTAATGGGTTGACTGTCTAATGAGTTGACTGTCTCACTGCTGTCTAATGGGTTGACTGTCTCACTGCTGTCTAATGAGTTGACTGTCTCACTGCTGTCTAATGGGTTGACTGTCTCACTGCTGTCTAATGGGTTGACTGTCTCACTGCTGTCTAATGAGTTGACTGTCTCACTGCTGTCTAATGGGTTGACTGTCTCACTGCTGTCTAATGAGTTGACTGTCTCACTGCTGTCTAATGGGTTGACTGTCTCACTGCTGTCTAATGGGTTGACTGTCTCACTGCTGTCTAATGAGTTGACTGTCTCACTGCTGTCTAATGAGTTGACTGTCTCACTGCTGTCTAATGGGTTGACTGTCTCACTGCTGTCTAATGGGTTGACTGTCTAATGGGTTGACTGTCTAATGGGTTGACTGTCTCACTGCTGTCTAATGGGTTGACTGTCTCACTGCTGTCCAATGAGTTGACTGTCTCACTGCTGTCTAATGAGTTGACTGTCTCACTGCTGTCTAATGGGTTGACTGTCTCACTGCTGTCTAATGGGTTGACTGTCTAATGGGTTGACTGTCTAATGGGTTGACTGGCACCTGTAATATAATGTACTGTTTTACAGGAACCTGGTATATTACTGTAAAATATGTCTCTTATCTCAGGAACCTGCCCCGGGCTATCTACATATTACTGTAATATAATGTACTGTTTTACCGGAACTATGTATATTACTGTAAAATATGTCTCTTATCTCAGGATCCTTCCCCGGGCTATCTACATATTACTGTAATATAATGTACTGTTTTACAGGAACTTGGTATATTACTGTAAAATATGTCTCTTATCTCAGGAACCTGCTCCCAGCCATCTACATATTACTGTAATATATTATTACAGTACTATATTACTGTAATATATTGTACTGTTTTACAGGAACCTGGTATATTACTGTAAAATATGTCTCTTATCTCAGGAACCTGCTCCCAGCCATCTACATATTACTGTAATATATTATTACAGTAGTATATTACTGTAATATAATGTACTGTTTTACAGGAACCTGGTATATTACTGTAAAATATGTCTCTTATATCAGGAACCTGCCCCGGGCTATCTACATATTACTGTAATATATTATTACCAGGTAATAACATGGCTATATACAGGAAGTACCAGGTAATAACATGGCTATATACAGGAAGTACCAGGTAATAACATGGCTATATACAGGAAGTACCAGGTAATATATTATTACAGTACTATATTACTGTAATATATTGTACTGTTTTACAGGAACTTTGTATATTAGTGTAAAATATGTCTCTTATCTCAGGAACCTGCCCCGGGCTATCTACATATCCATTCCCCTGGTGACGTTAGTCTACACTCTGACCAACATTGCATACTTCTCCTCCATGACCCCCGAAGAGCTGTTGGCATCCAACGCCGTGGCCGTGGTGAGAATTAATTAATTAATTCATCTATACATAAAATAATAGAAACGTTATAACACTTAATAATTAAGTCATAATAAATACACAATGAGTAACAATAATAAGCCTATATACAGGAAGTACCAGGTAATAACATGGCTATATACAGGAAGTACCAGGTAATGACATGGTTATATACAGGAAGTACCAGGTAATAACATGGCTATATACAGGAAGTACCAGGTAATAACATGGCTATATACAGGAAGTACCAGGTAATAACATGGCTATATACAGGAAGTACCAGGTAATAACATGGTTATATACAGGAAGTACCAGGTAATAACATGGCTATATACAGGAAGTACCAGGTAATAACATGGCTATATACAGGAAGTACTAGGTAATAACATGGCTATATACAGGAAGTACCAGGTAATAACATGGCTATATAAAGGGAGTACCAGGTAATAACATGGCTATATACAGGAAGTACCAGGTAATAACATGGCTATATACAGGAAGTACCAGGTAATAACATGGCTATATACAGGAAGTACCAGGTAATAACATGGCTATATACAGGAAGTACCAGGTAATAACATGGCTATATACAGGAAGTACCAGGTAATAACATGGTTATATACAGGAAGTACCAGGTAATAGATAGATAATAGACAGTAACAGCAGTATAATGTAGGTAGGGGTACAGGATAGATAATAGACAGTAACAGCAGTATACTGTAGGTAGGGGTAAAGGATAGATAATAGACAGTAACAGCAGTATACTGTAGGTAGGGGTAAAGGATAGATAATAGACAGTAACAGCAGTATACTGTAGGTAGGGGTAAAGGATAGATAATAGACAGTAACAGCAGTATACTGTAGGTAGGGGTAAAGGATAGATAATAGACAGTAACAGCAGTATACTGTAGGTAGGGGTAAAGGATAGATAATAGACAGTAACAGCAGTATACTGTAGGTAGGGGTAAAGGATAGATAATAGACAGTAACAGCAGTATACTGTAGGTAGAGGTAAAGGATAGATAATAGACAGTAACAGCAGTATACTGTAGGTAGGGGTAAAGGATAGATAATAGACAGTAACAGCAGTATACTGTAGGTAGGGGTAAAGGATAGATAATAGACAGTAACAGTATACTGTAGGTAGGGGTAAAGGATAGATAATAGACAGTAACAGCAGTATACTGTAGGTAGGGGTAAAGGATAGATAATAGACAGTAACAGCAGTATACTGTAGGTAAAGGATAGATAATAGACAGTAACAGCAGTATACTGTAGGTAGGGGTAAAGGATAGATAATAGACAGTAACAGCAGTATACTGTAGGTAGGGGTCAAGGATAGGTAATAGACAGTAACAGCAGTATATTGTAGGTAGGGGTCAAGGATAGATAATAGACAGTAACAGCAGTATACTGTAGGTAGGGGTCAAGGATAGGTAATAGACAGTAACAGCAGTATACTGTAGGTAGGGGTAAAGGATAGATAATAGACAGTAACAGCAGTATACTGTAGGTAGGGGTAAAGGATAATAGACAGTAACAGCAGTATACTGTTGGTAGGGGTAAAGGATAGATAACAGACAGTAACAGTAGTATACTGTAGGTAGGGGTAAAGGATAGATAATAGACAGTAACAGCAGTATACTGTAGGTAGGGGTAAAGGATAGATAATAGACAGTAACAGTAGTATACTGTAGGTAGGGGTAAAGGATAGATAATAGACAGTAACAGCAGTATACTGTAGGGGTAAAGGATAGATAATAGACAGTAACAGCAGTATACTGTAGGTAGGGGTAAAGGATAGATAACAGACAGTAACAGCAGTATACTGTAGGTAGGGGTAAAGGATAATAGACAGTAACAGCAGTATAATGTAGGTAGGGGTAAAGGATAGATAATAGACAGTAACAGCAGTATACTGTAGGGGTAAAGGATAGATAATAGACAGTAACAGCAGTATACTGTAGGTAGGGGTAAAGGATAGATAATAGACAGTAACAGCAGTATACTGTAGGGGTAAAGGATAGATAATAGACAGTAACAGCAGTATACTGTAGGTAGGGGTAAAGGATAGATAATAGACAGTAACAGCAGTATAATGTAGGTAGGGGTAAAGGATATATAATAGACAGTAACAGCAGTATACTGTAGGTAGGGGTAAAGGATAGATAATAGACAGTAACAGCAGTATAATGTAGGTAGGGGTAAAGGATAGATAATAGACAGTAACAGCAGTAGACTGTAGGTAGGGGTAAAGGATAGATAATAGACAGTAACAGCAGTATACTGTAGGTAGGGGTAAAGGATAGATAATAGACAGTAACAGCAGTATACTGTAGGTAGGGGTAAAGGATAGATAATAGACAGTAACAGCAGTATACTGTAGGTAGGGGTAAAGGATAGATAATAGACAGTAACAGCAGTATACTGTAGGTAGGGGTAAAGGATAGATAATAGACAGTAACAGCAGTATACTGTAGGTAGGGGTAAAGGATAGATAATAGATGCTCCATACCAGGCGGTGATGCAACCAGTCAGGATGCTCTCGATGGTGGAGTTGTAGAACTTTTTGAGGATCTGAGGACACATGCCAAACTTTTCAGTCTCCTGAGGGGTAATAGGTTTTGTCGTGTCCTCTTCATGACTGTCTTGGTGTGCTTGGACCATGTTAGTTTGTTGGTGATGTGGACAACAAGGAACTTGAAGCTCTCGTTCTCGAACTTGAAGCTCTTGTTCCACTACGTCCCGGTTGATGAGAATGGGGGCATGCTCGGTCCTCCTTTTCCTTTAGTCCACAATCATCTCCTTTGTCTTGATCACATTGAGGGAGAGGTTGTTGTCCTGGCACCACACGGCCACGTCTTTGACCTCATTCCTATTGGCTGTCTCATCGTTGTCGGTGATCGGGCCTACCACTGTCTCTCTGCTGCCTTGGCAGGAACTAATGGGGATCCATAATAAGCTCCAGGAAGAGTAGCTGCTGCCTTGGCAGGAACTAATGGGGATCCATAATTAACCCCAGGAAGAGTAGCTGCTGCCTTGGCAACAGGAACTAATGGGGATCCATAATTAACCCCAGGAAGAGTAGCTGCTGCATTGGCAACAGGAACTAATGGGGATCCATAATAAACCCCAGGAAGAGTAGCTGCTGCCTTGGTAACAGGAACTAATGGGGATTCATAATAAACCCCAGGAAGAGTAGCTGCTGCCTTGGCAACAGGAACTAATGGGGATCCATAATAAACCCCAGGAAGAGTAGCTGCTGCCTTGGCAACAGGAACTAATGGGGATCCATAATAAACCCCAGGAAGAGTAGCTGCTGCCTTGGCAGGAACTAATGGGGATCCATAATAAACCCCAGGAAGAGTAGCTGCTGCCTTGGCAGGATCTAATGGGGATCCATAATAAACCCCAGGAAGAGTAGCTGCTGCCTTGGCAGGAACTAATGGGGATCCATAATTAACCCCAGGAAGAGTAGCTGCTGTCTTGACAGGAACTAATGGGGATCCATAATAAACCCCAGGAAGAGTAGCTGCTGCCTTGGCAGGAACTAATGGGGATCCATAATAACCCCCATGAAGAGTAGCTGCTGCCTTGGCAACAGGAACTAATGGGGATCCATAATAAACCCCAGGAAGAGTAGCTGCTGCCTTGACAACAGGAACTAATGGGGATCCATAATAAACCCCAGGAAGAGTAGCTGCTGCCTTGGCAGGAACTAATGGGGATCCAGAATAAACCCCCAGGAAGAGTAGCTGCTGCCTTGGCAACAGGAACTAATGGGGATCCAGAATAAACCCCCAGGAAGAGTAGCTGCTGCCTTGGCAACAGGAACTAATGGGGATCCATAATAAACAAATAAATATGGTTATTTAACAGTTAACTTTCTGTGGTTGTTTGTTTGTTTTTTAAAGGTTGTTTAATGATTGTTGAATGGTTTTCTACAGACATTTGGTGAGAAGTTGCTGGGCGTATTCTCCTGGGTGATGCCCATCTCTGTAGCTCTGTCTACATTCGGAGGAATCAACGGCTATCTCTTCACTTCATCCAGGTACTACTAGTCTCATAATATAGTGGTTCTCAACCTCTCCTCTGGGGACAGCCCCAATATAGTCAGTGGTTCTCAACCTCTCCTCAGGGGACAGCCCCAATATAGTCAGTGGTTCTCAACCTCTCCTCAGGGGACAGCCCCAATATAGTCAGTGGTTCTCAACCTCTCCTCAGGGGACAGCCCCAATATAGTCAGTGGTTCTCAACCTCTCCTCAGGGGACCGCCCCAATATAGTCAGTGGTTCTCAACCTCTCCTCAGGGGACTACCCCAATATAGTCAGTGGTTCTCAACCTCTCCTCAGGGGACCGCCTCAATATAGTCAGTGGTTCTCAACCTCTCCTCAGGGGACAGCCTCAATATAGTCAGTGGTTCTCAACCTCTCCTCAGGGGACAGCCTCAATATAGTCAGTGGTTCTCAACCTCTCCTCTGGGGACCGCCTCAATATAGTCAGTGGTTCTCACCCTCTCCTCAGGGGACCACCCCAATATAGTCAGTGGTTCTCAACCTCTCCTCAGGGGACCGCCCCAATATAGTCAGTGGTTCTCAACCTCTCCTCAGGGGACCGCCCCAATATAGTCAGTGGTTCTCAACCTCTCCTCAGGGGACAGCCTCAATATAGTCAGTGGTTCTCAACCTCTCCTCTGGGGACCGCCCCAATATAGTCAGTGGTTCTCAACCTCTCCTCAGGGGACCGCCCCAATATAGTCAGTGGTTCTCAACCTCTCCTCTGGGGACAGCCCCAATATAGTCAGTGGTTCTCAACCTCTCCTCTGGGGACCGCCCCAATATAGTCAGTGGTTCTCAACCTCTCCTCTGGGGACCGCCCCAATATAGTCAGTGGTTCTCAACCTCTCCTCTGGGGACCGCCTCAATATAGTCAGTGGTTCTCAACCTCTCCTCTGGGGACCGCCCCAATATAGTCAGTGGTTCTCAACCTCTCCTCAGGGACCGCCCCAATATAGTCAGTGGTTCTCAACCTCTCCTCAGGGGACCGCCCCAATATAGTCAGTGGTTCTCAACCTCTCCTCAGGGGACCGCCCCAATATAGTCAGTGGTTCTCAACCTCTCCTCTGGGGACAGCCCCAATATAGTCAGTGGTTCTCAACCTCTCCTCTGGGGACCGCCCCAATATAGTCAGTGGTTCTCAACCTCTCCTCTGGGGACCGCCCCAATATAGTCAGTGGTTCTCAACCTCTCCTCTGGGGACCGCCCCAATATAGTCAGTGGTTCTCAACCTCTCCTCTGGGGACCGCCCCAATATAGTCAGTGGTTCTCAACCTCTCCTCAGGGGACCGCCCCAATATAGTCAGTGGTTCTCAACCTCTCCTCAGGGGACCGCCCCAATATAGTGGTTCTCAACCTCTCCTCAGGGGGACAGCCCCAATATAGTCAGTGGTTCTCAACCTCTCCTCAGGGGGACAGCCCCAATATAGTCAGTGGTTCTCAACCTCTCCTCAGGGGACCACCTCAATATAGTGGTTCTCAACCTCTCCTCAGGGGACAGCCTCAATATAGTCAGTGGTTCTCAACCTCTCCTCAGGGGACCACCTCAATATAGTCAGTGGTTCTCAACCTCTCCTCAGGGGACCACCTCAATATAGTGGTTCTCAACCTCTCCTCAGGGGACCACCTCAATATAGTCAGTGGTTCTCAACCTCTCCTCAGGGGACCGCCCCAATATAGTCAGTGGTTCTCAACCTCTCCTCAGGGGACTACCCCAATATAGTCAGTGGTTCTCAACCTCTCCTCAGGGGACAGCCTCAATATAGTCAGTGGTTCTCAACCTCTCCTCAGGGGACAGCCCCAATATAGTCAGTGGTTCTCAACCTCTCCTCAGGGGACCGCCCCAATATAGTCAGTGGTTCTCAACCTCTCCTCAGGGGACAACCCCAATATAGTCAGTGGTTCTCAACCTCTCCTCAGGGGACAGCCTCAGTATAGTCAGTGGTTCTCAACCTCTCCTCAGGGGACCGCCCCAATATAGTCAGTGGTTCTCAACCTCTCCTCAGGGGACAACCCCAATATAGTCAGTGGTTCTCAACCTCTCCTCAGGGGACAGCCTCAATATAGTCAGTGGTTCTCAACCTCTCCTCTGGGGACCACCTCAATATAGTCAGTGGTTCTCAACCTCTCCTCAGGGGACCACCCCAATATAGTCAGTGGTTCTCAACCTCTCCTCAGGGGACCGCCCCAATATAGTCAGTGGTTCTCAACCTCTCCTCAGGGGACAGCCTCAATATAGTCAGTGGTTCTCAACCTCTCCTCAGGGGCACCGCCCCAATATAGTCAGTGGTTCTCAACCTCTCCTCGGGGGACCGCCCCAATATAGTCAGTGGTTCTCAACCTCTCCTCAGGGGACCGCCTCAATATAGTCAGTGGTTCTCAACCTCTCCTCAGGGGACCGCCCCAATATAGTCAGTGGTTCTCAACCTCTCCTCAGGGGACAGCCCCAATATAGTCAGTGGTTCTCAACCTCTCCTCAGGGGACCACCCCAATATAGTCAGTGGTTCTCAACCTCTCCTCAGGGGACCGCCCCAATATAGTCAGTGGTTCTCAACCTCTCCTCAGGGGACCACCCCAATATAGTCAGTGGTTCTCAACCTCTCCTCAGGGGACCGCCCCAATATAGTCAGTGGTTCTCAACCTCTCCTCAGGGGACCGCCCCAATATAGTCAGTGGTTCTCAACCTCTCCTCAGGGGACAGCCCCAATATAGTCAGTGGTTCTCAACCTCTCCTCAGGGGACCGCCTCAATATAGTCAGTGGTTCTCAACCTCTCCTCAGGGGACCGCCCCAATATAGTCAGTGGTTCTCAACCTCTCCTCAGGGGACCGCCCCAATATAGTCAGTGGTTCTCAACCTCTCCTCAGGGGACCGCCCCAATATAGTGGTTCTCAACCTCTCCTCAGGGGACCGCCCCAATATAGTCAGTGGTTCTCAACCTCTCCTCAGGGGACCGCCCCAATATAGTGGTTCTCAACCTCTCCTCAGGGGACCGCCCAAATATAGTCAGTGGTTCTCAACCTCTCCTCAGGGGACCGCCCCAATATAGTCAGTGGTTCTCAACCTCTCCTCAGGGGACAGCCTCAATATAGTCAGTGGTTCTCAACCTCTCCTCAGGGGACCGCCCCAATATAGTGGTTCTCAACCTCTCCTCAGGGGACAGCCTCAATATAGTGGTTCTCAACCTCTCCTCAGGGGACCGCCCCAATATAGTCAGTGGTTCTCAACCTCTCCTCAGGGGACCGCCCCCAATATAGTCAGTGGTTCTCAACCTCTCCTCAGGGGACAGCCCCAATATAGTGGTTCTCAACCTCTCCTCAGGGGACCGCCCCAATATAGTCAGTGGTTCTCAACCCTCTCCTCGGGGACCGCCCCAATATAGTGGTTCTCAACCCTCTCCTCAGGGGACCGCCTCAATATAGTCAGTGGTTCTCAACCCTCTCTCCTCAGGGGACCGCCCCAATATAGTCAGTGGTTCTCAACCTCTCCTCAGGGGACCGCCTCAATATAGTCAGTGGTTCTCAACCTCTCCTCAGGGGACCGCCCCAATATAGTCAGTGGTTCTCAACCTCTCCTCGGGGACAGCCCCAATATAGTCAGTGGTTCTCAACCTCTCCTCAGGGGACCGCCTCAATATAGTCAGTGGTTCTCAACCTCTCCTCAGGGGACCGCCCCAATATAGTCAGTGGTTCTCAACCTCTCCTCAGGGGACCGCCCCAATATAGTCAGTGGTTCTCAACCTCTCCTCAGGGGACCGCCCCAATATAGTGGTTCTCAACCTCTCCTCAGGGGACCGCCCCAATATAGTCAGTGGTTCTCAACCTCTCCTCAGGGGACCGCCCCAATATAGTGGTTCTCAACCTCTCCTCAGGGGACCGCCCAAATATAGTCAGTGGTTCTCAACCTCTCCTCAGGGGACCGCCCCAATATAGTCAGTGGTTCTCAACCTCTCCTCAGGGGACAGCCTCAATATAGTCAGTGGTTCTCAACCTCTCCTCAGGGGACCGCCCCAATATAGTGGTTCTCAACCTCTCCTCAGGGGACAGCCTCAATATAGTGGTTCTCAACCTCTCCTCAGGGGACCGCCCCAATATAGTCAGTGGTTCTCAACCTCTCCTCAGGGGACCGCCCCAATATAGTCAGTGGTTCTCAACCTCTCCTCAGGGGACAGCCCCATATATAGTGGTTCTCAACCTCTCCTCAGGGGACCGCCCCAATATAGTCAGTGGTTCTCAACCTCTCCTCGGGGACCGCCCCAATATAGTGGTTCTCAACCCTCTCCTCGGGGACCGCCTCAATATAGTCAGTGGTTCTCAACCCTCTCCTCGGGGACCGCCCCAATATAGTCAGTGGTTCTCAACCTCTCCTCAGGGGACAGCCTCAATATAGTCAGTGGTTCTCAACCTCTCCTCAGGGGACCGCCCCAATATAGTCAGTGGTTCTCAACCTCTCCTCGGGGACCGCCCCAATATAGTCAGTGGTTCTCAACCTCTCCTCAGGGGACAGCCCCAATATAGTCAGTGGTTCTCAACCTCTCCTCAGGGGACCGCCTCAATATAGTCAGTGGTTCTCAACCTCTCCTCAGGGGACCGCCCCAATATAGTCAGTGGTTCTCAACCTCTCCTCTGGGGACCGCCTCAATATAGTCAGTGGTTCTCAACCTCTCCTCAGGGGACCGCCTCAATATAGTCAGTGGTTCTCAACCTCTCCTCAGGGGACCACCCCAATATAGTCAGTGGTTCTCAACCTCTCCTCAGGGGACCGCCCCAATATAGTCAGTGGTTCTCAACCTCTCCTCAGGGGACCGCCCCAATATAGTCAGTGGTTCTCAACCTCTCCTCAGGAGACCACCTCAATATAGTCAGTGGTTCTCAACCTCTCCTCAGGGGACCGCCTCAATATAGTCAGTGGTTCTCAACCTCTCCTCAGGGGACAGCCCCAATATAGTCAGTGGTTCTCAACCTCTCCTCAGGGGACCACCCCAATATAGTCAGTGGTTCTCAACCTCTCCTCAGGGGACCGCCTCAATATAGTCAGTGGTTCTCAACCTCTCCTCAGGGGACCACCTCAATATAGTCAGTGGTTCTCAACCTCTCCTCAGGGGACAACCCCAATATAGTCAGTGGTTCTCAACCTCTCCTCAGGGGACCGCCCCAAAATAGTCAGTGGTTCTCAACCTCTCCTCAGGGGACCGCCTCAATATAGTCAGTGGTTCTCAACCTCTCCTCAGGGGACCGCCCCAATATAGTCAGTGGTTCTCAACCTCTCCTCAGGGGACCACCCCAATATAGTCAGTGGTTCTCAACCTCTCCTCAGGGGACCGCCCCAATATAGTCAGTGGTTCTCAACCTCTCCTCAGGGGACCGCCTCAATATAGTCAGTGGTTCTCAACCTCTCCTCAGGGGACCACCTCAATATAGTCAGTGGTTCTCAACCTCTCCTCAGGGGACCGCCCCAATATAGTCAGTGGTTCTCAACCTCTCCTCAGGGGACCGCCCCAATATAGTCAGTGGTTCTCAACCTCTCCTCAGGGGACCGCCTCAATATAGTCAGTGGTTCTCAACCTCTCCTCAGGGGACAGCCCCAATATAGTCAGTGGTTCTCAACCTCTCCTCAGGGGACAGCCTCAATATAGTCAGTGGTTCTCAACCTCTCCTCAGGGGACAGCCTCAATATAGTCAGTGGTTCTCAACCTCTCCTCAGGGGACAGCCTCAATATAGTCAGTGGTTCTCAACCTCTCCTCAGGGGACCACCTCAATATAGTCAGTGGTTCTCAACCTCTCCTCAGGGGACCGCCCCAATATAGTCAGTGGTTCTCAACCTCTCCTCAGGGGACAGCCTCAATATAGTCAGTGGTTCTCAACCTCTCCTCAGGGGACCGCCTCAATATAGTCAGTGGTTCTCAACCTCTCCTCAGGGGACCGCCTCAATATAGTCAGTGGTTCTCAACCTCTCCTCAGGGGACAGCCTCAATATAGTCAGTGGTTCTCAACCTCTCCTCAGGGGACCACCTCAATATAGTCAGTGGTTCTCAACCTCTCCTCAGGGGACCGCCTCAATATAGTCAGTGGTTCTCAACCTCTCCTCAGGGGACCGCCCCAATATAGTCAGTGGTTCTCAACCTCTCCTCAGGGGACAGCCCCAATATAGTCAGTGGTTCTCAACCTCTCCTCTGGGGACCGCCCCAATATAGTCAGTGGTTCTCAACCTCTCCTCAGGGGACAGCCCCAATATAGTCAGTGGTTCTCAACCTCTCCTCAGGGGACAGCCCCAATATAGTCAGTGGTTCTCAACCTCTCCTCAGGGGACCGCCCCAATATAGTCAGTGGTTCTCAACCTCTCCTCTGGGGACAGCCCCAATATAGTCAGTGGTTCTCAACCTCTCCTCAGGGGACAGCCTCAATATAGTCAGTGGTTCTCAACCTCTCCTCTGGGGACAGCCTCAATATAGTCAGTGGTTCTCAACCTCTCCTCAGGGGACCGCCCCAATATAGTCAGTGGTTCTCAACCTCTCCTCAGGGGACCGCCCCAATATAGTCAGTGGTTCTCAACCTCTCCTCTGGGGACAGCCCCAATATAGTCAGTGGTTCTCAACCTCTCCTCTGGGGACAGCCCCAATATAGTCAGTGGTTCTCAACCCTCCTCAGGGGACCGCCTCAATATAGTCAGTGGTTCTCAACCTCTCCTCAGGGGACCACCCCATATATCAGTGGTTCTCAACCTCTCCTCAGGGGACCGCCTCAATATAGTCAGTGGTTCTCAACCTCTCCTCAGGGGACCGCCTCAATATAGTCAGTGGTTCTCAACCTCTCCTCAGGGGACAGCCCCAATATAGTGGTTCTCAACCTCTCCTCAGGGGACCGCCCTCAATATAGTCAGTGGTTCTCAACCTCTCCTCAGGGGACAGCCCCATATATAGTGGTTCTCAACCTCTCCTCAGGGGACCGCCTCAATATAGTCAGTGGTTCTCAACCTCTCCTCAGGGGACAGCCCCAATATAGTCAGTGGTTCTCAACCTCTCCTCAGGGGACCGCCTCAATATAGTCAGTGGTTCTCAACCTCTCCTCAGGGGACAGCCCCAATAGTAGTGGTTCTCAACCTCTCCTCAGGGGACCGCCTCAATATAGTCAGTGGTTCTCAACCTCTCCTCAGGGGACAGCCCCAATATAGTCAGTGGTTCTCAACCTCTCCTCAGGGGACAGCCCCAATATAGTCAGTGGTTCTCAACCTCTCCTCAGGGGACCACCCCAATATAGTCAGTGGTTCTCAACCTCTCCTCAGGGGACCGCCCCAATATAGTCAGTGGTTCTCAACCTCTCCTCAGGGGACTACCCCAATATAGTCAGTGGTTCTCAACCTCTCCTCAGGGGACCACCCCAATATAGTCAGTGGTTCTCAACCTCTCCTCAGGGGACAGCCTCAATATAGTCAGTGGTTCTCAACCTCTCCTCAGGGGACTACCCCAATATAGTCAGTGGTTCTCAACCTCTCCTCAGGGGACCGCCCCAATATAGTCAGTGGTTCTCAACCTCTCCTCAGGGGACAGCCCCAATATAGTCAGTGGTTCTCAACCTCTCCTCAGGGGACCGCCTCAATATAGTCAGTGGTTCTCAACCTCTCCTCAGGGGACAGCCCCAATATAGTCAGTGGTTCTCAACCTCTCCTCAGGGGACAGCCCCAATATAGTCAGTGGTTCTCAACCTCTCCTCAGGGGACCGCCTCAATATAGTCAGTGGTTCTCAACCTCTCCTCAGGGGACCGCCCCAATATAGTCAGTGGTTCTCAACCTCTCCTCAGGGGACCGCCCCAATATAGTCAGTGGTTCTCAACCTCTCCTCAGGGGACCGCCCCAATATAGTCAGTGGTTCTCAACCTCTCCTCAGGGGACCGCCCCAATATAGTCAGTGGTTCTCAACCTCTCCTCAGGGGACCGCCCCAATATAGTCAGTGGTTCTCAACCTCTCCTCAGGGGACCGCCCCAATATAGTCAGTGGTTCTCAACCTCTCCTCAGGGGACCACCTCAATATAGTCAGTGGTTCTCAACCTCTCCTCAGGGGACCGCCCCAATATAGTCAGTGGTTCTCAACCTCTCCTCAGGGGACCGCCCCAATATAGTCAGTGGTTCTCAACCTCTCCTCAGGGGACCGCCCCAATATAGTCAGTGGTTCTCAACCTCTCCTCAGGGGACTGCCTCAATATAGTCAGTGGTTCTCAACCTCTCCTCAGGGGACCGCCCCAATATAGTCAGTGGTTCTCAACCTCTCCTCAGGGGACCGCCCCAATATAGTCAGTGGTTCTCAACCTCTCCTCAGGGGACCGCCCCAATATAGTCAGTGGTTCTCAACCTCTCCTCAGGGGACCGCCCCAATATAGTCAGTGGTTCTCAACCTCTCCTCAGGGGACCACCCCAATATAGTCAGTGGTTCTCAACCTCTCCTCAGGGGACAGCCTCAATATAGTCAGTGGTTCTCAACCTCTCCTCAGGGGACCGCCCCAATATAGTCAGTGGTTCTCAACCTCTCCTCAGGGGACAGCCCCAATATAGTCAGTGGTTCTCAACCTCTCCTCAGGGGACCGCCCCAATATAGTCAGTGGTTCTCAACCTCTCCTCAGGGGACCGCCCCAATATAGTCAGTGGTTCTCAACCTCTCCTCAGGGGACAGCCCCAATATAGTCAGTGGTTCTCAACCTCTCCTCAGGGGACAGCCTCAATATAGTCAGTGGTTCTCAACCTCTCCTCAGGGGACCACCTCAATATAGTCAGTGGTTCTCAACCTCTCCTCAGGGGACCGCCCCAATATAGTCAGTGGTTCTCAACCTCTCCTCAGGGGACAGCCCCAATATAGTCAGTGGTTCTCAACCTCTCCTCAGGGGACCGCCCCAATATAGTCAGTGGTTCTCAACCTCTCCTCAGGGGACTGCCCCAATATAGTCAGTGGTTCTCAACCTCTCCTCAGGGGACCGCCTCAATATAGTCAGTGGTTCTCAACCTCTCCTCAGGGGACCGCCCCAATATAGTCAGTGGTTCTCAACCTCTCCTCAGGGGACAACCCCAATATAGTCAGTGGTTCTCAACCTCTCCTCAGGGGACAGCCTCAATATAGTCAGTGGTTCTCAACCTCTCCTCAGGGGACCACCTCAATATAGTGGTTCTCAACCTCTCCTCAGGGGACCACCTCAATATAGTGGTTCTCAACCTCTCCTCAGGGGACCACCTCAATATAGTCAGTGGTTCTCAACCTCTCCTCAGGGGACAGCCCCAATATAGTGGTTCTCAACCTCTCCTCAGGGGACCGCCTCAATATAGTCAGTGGTTCTCAACCTCTCCTCAGGGGACCGCCCCAATATAGTCAGTGGTTCTCAACCTCTCCTCAGGGGACCACCTCAATATAGTCAGTGGTTCTCAACCTCTCCTCAGGGGACTGCCCCAATATAGTCAGTGGTTCTCAACCTCTCCTCAGGGGACAGCCTCAATATAGTCAGTGGTTCTCAACCTCTCCTCAGGGGACCACCCCAATATAGTCAGTGGTTCTCAACCTCTCCTCAGGGCACCACCCCAATATAGTCAGTGGTTCTCAACCTCTCCTCAGGGGACCGCCCCAATATAGTCAGTGGTTCTCAACCTCTCCTCAGGGGACCGCCCCAATATAGTCAGTGGTTCTCAACCTCTCCTCAGGGGACCAGCCCCAATATAGTCAGTGGTTCTCAACCTCTCCTCAGGGGACCGCCCCAATATAGTCAGTGGTTCTCAACCTCTCCTCTGGGGACAGCCCCAATATAGTCAGTGGTTCTCAACCTCTCCTCAGGGGACCGCCCCAATATAGTCAGTGGTTCTCAACCTCTCCTCAGGGGACCGCCCCAATATAGTCAGTGGTTCTCAACCTCTCCTCAGGGGACAGCCCCAATATAGTCAGTGGTTCTCAACCTCTCCTCAGGGGACCGCCTCAATATAGTCAGTGGTTCTCAACCTCTCCTCAGGGGACCGCCCCAATATAGTCAGTGGTTCTCAACCTCTCCTCAGGGGACCGCCCCAATATAGTCAGTGGTTCTCACCCCTCTCCTCAGGGGACCGCCTCAATATAGTCAGTGGTTCTCAACCTCTCCTCAGGGGACAGCCCCAATATAGTCAGTGGTTCTCAACCTCTCCTCAGGGGACCGCCCCAATATAGTCAGTGGTTCTCAACCTCTCCTCAGGGGACCGCCCCAATATAGTCAGTGGTTCTCAACCTCTCCTCAGGGGACCGCCCCAATATAGTCAGTGGTTCTCAACCTCTCCTCAGGGGACCGCCCCAATATAGTCAGTGGTTCTCAACCTCTCCTCAGGGGACAGCCCCAATATAGTCAGTGGTTCTCAACCTCTCCTCAGGGGACCGCCCCAATAGTCAGTGGTTCTCAACCTCTCCTCAGGGGACCGCCCCAATATAGTCAGTGGTTCTCAACCTCTCCTCAGGGGACCGCCCCAATATAGTCAGTGGTTCTCAACCTCTCCTCAGGGGACCGCCCCAATATAGTCAGTGGTTCTCAACCTCTCCTCAGGGGACCACCCCAATATAGTCAGTGGTTCTCAACCTCTCCTCAGGGGACCGCCCCAATATAGTCAGTGGTTCTCAACCTCTCCTCAGGGGACCGCCCCAATATAGTCAGTGGTTCTCAACCTCTCCTCAGGGGACCGCCTCAATATAGTCAGTGGTTCTCAACCTCTCCTCAGGGGACCGCCTCAATATAGTCAGTGGTTCTCAACCTCTCCTCAGGGGACCGCCTCAATATAGTCAGTGGTTCTCAACCTCTCCTCAGGGGACCGCCCCAATATAGTCAGTGGTTCTCAACCTCTCCTCAGGGGACCGCCCCAATATAGTCAGTGGTTCTCAACCTCTCCTCAGGGGACCGCCCCAATATAGTCAGTGGTTCTCAACCTCTCCTCAGGGGACCGCCCCAATATAGTCAGTGGTTCTCAACCTCTCCTCAGGGGACCGCCCCAATATAGTCAGTGGTTCTCAACCTCTCCTCAGGGGACCGCCCCAATATAGTCAGTGGTTCTCAACCTCTCCTCAGGGGACAGCCCCAATATAGTCAGTGGTTCTCAACCTCTCCTCAGGGGACCGCCTCAATATAGTCAGTGGTTCTCAACCTCTCCTCTGGGGACAGCCCCAATATAGTGGTTCTCAACCTCTCCTCAGGGGACAGCCCCAATATAGTCAGTGGTTCTCAACCTCTCCTCAGGGGACCGCCCCAATATAGTCAGTGGTTCTCAACCTCTCCTCAGGGGACCGCCTCAATATAGTCAGTGGTTCTCAACCTCTCCTCAGGGGACCACCCCAATATAGTCAGTGGTTCTCAACCTCTCCTCAGGGGACAGCCCCAATATAGTCAGTGGTTCTCAACCTCTCCTCAGGGGACCGCCCCAATATAGTCAGTGGTTCTCAACCTCTCCTCAGGGGACAGCCTCAATATAGTCAGTGGTTCTCAACCTCTCCTCAGGGGACAGCCCCAATATAGTCAGTGGTTCTCAACCTCTCCTCAGGGGACAGCCTCAATATAGTCAGTGGTTCTCAACCTCTCCTCAGGGGACAGCCCCATATAGTCAGTGGTTCTCAACCTCTCCTCAGGGGACCGCCTCAATAGTCAGTGGTTCTCAACCTCTCCTCAGGGGACCGCCCCAATATAGTCAGTGGTTCTCAACCTCTCCTCAGGGGACCGCCCCAATATAGTCAGTGGTTCTCAACCTCTCCTCAGGGGACCGCCCCAATATAGTCAGTGGTTCTCAACCTCTCCTCAGGGGACAGCCCCATATAGTCAGTGGTTCTCAACCTCTCCTCAGGGGACCGCCTCAATATAGTCAGTGGTTCTCAACCTCTCCTCAGGGGACCGCCCCAATATAGTCAGTGGTTCTCAACCTCTCCTCAGGGGACCGCCCCAATATAGTCAGTGGTTCTCAACCTCTCCTCAGGGGACAGCCCCAATATAGTCAGTGGTTCTCAACCTCTCCTCAGGGGACTACCCCAATATAGTCAGTGGTTCTCAACCTCTCCTCAGGGGACAGCCTCAATATAGTCAGTGGTTCTCAACCTCTCCTCAGGGGACCGCCTCAATATAGTCAGTGGTTCTCAACCTCTCCTCAGGGGACCGCCCCAATATAGTCAGTGGTTCTCAACCTCTCCTCAGGGGACAGCCCCAATATAGTCAGTGGTTCTCAACCTCTCCTCTGGGGACCGCCCCAATATAGTCAGTGGTTCTCAACCTCTCCTCAGGGGACCGCCTCAATATAGTCAGTGGTTCTCAAGTCAGTGGTTCTCTCCTCAGGGGACCGCCCCAATATAGTCAGTGGTTCTCAACCTCTCCTCAGGGGACAGCCCAATATAGTCAGTGGTTCTCAACCTCTCCTCTGGGGACAGCCCCAATATAGTCAGTGGTTCTCAACCTCTCCTCAGGGGACCGCCCCAATAAGTCTAGTCAGTGGTTCTCAACCTCTCCTCAGGGGACCGCCCCAATATAGTCAGTGGTTCTCAACCTCTCCTCTGGGGACCACCCCAATATAGTCAGCTGGCATCACTCTCAACCCACAACCCTGGTGTTTCTGGCATCACTCTCCAACCCACAACCCTGGTGTTGCTGGCATCACTCTCCAGCCCACAACCCTGGTGTTGCTGGCATCACTCTCAACCCCAACCCTGGTGTTTCTGGCATCACTCTCCAACCCACAACCCTGGTGTTGCTGGCATCACTCTCCAACCCACAACCCTGTTGTTGCTGGCATCACTCTCCAACCCACTCTCCAACCCTGGTGTTGCTGGCATCACTCCCCAACCCACAACCCTGTTGTTCCTGGCATCACTCTCCAACCCTGTTGTTGCTGGCATCACTCTCCAACCCACAACCCTGGTGTTGCTGGCATCACTCTCCAACCCACAACCCTGGTGTTGCTGGCATCACTCTCCAACCCACAACCCTGGTGTTGCTGGCATCACTCTCCAACCCACAACCCTGGTGTTGCTGGCATCACTCTCCAACCCACCCCAACCCTGGTGTTGCTGGCATCACTCTCCAACCCACAACCCTGGTGTTGCTGGCATCACTCTCCAACCCACAACCCTGGTGTTGCTGGCATCACTCTCCAACCCACAACCCTGGTGTTGCTGGCATCACTCTCCACCCACAACCCTGGTGTTGCTGGCATCACTCTCCAACCCTGGTGTTTCTGGCATCACTCTCCAACCCACAACCCTGGTGTTGCTGGCATCACTCTCCAACCCACAACCCTGGTGTTGCTGGCATCACTCTCCAACCCTGGTGTTGCTGGCATCACTCTCCAACCCTGTTGTTGCTGGCATCACTCTCCAACCCTGTTGTTGCTGGCATCACTCTCCAACCCTGTTGTTACTGGCATCACTCTCCAACCCTGTTGTTGCTGGCATCACTCTCCAACCCTGTTGTTGCTGGCATCACTCTCCAACCCTGGTGTTGCTGGCATCACTCTCCAACCCACAACCCTCTTGTTGCTGGCATCACTCTCCAACCCTGTTGTTGCTGGCATCACTCTCCAACCCTGTTGTTGCTGGCATCACTCTCCAACCCTGGTGTTGCTGGCATCACTCTCCAACCCTGTTGTTGCTGGCATCACTCTCCAACCCTCTTGTTGCTGGCATCACTCTCCAACCCTGTTGTTGCTGGCATCACTCTCCAACCCTGTTGTTGCTGGCATCACTCTCCAACCCTGTTGTTGCTGGCATCACTCTCCAACCCTGTTGTTGCTGGCATCACTCTCCAACCCTGTTGTTGCTGGCATCACTCTCCAACCCTGTTGTTGCTGGCATCACTCTCCAACCCTGTTGTTGCTGGCATCACAAACTCCAACCCTGTTGTTGCTGGCATCACTCTCCAACCCTGTTGTTGCTGGCATCACTCTCCAACCCTGTTGTTGAAGGCATCACTCTCCAACCCTGTTGTTGCTGGCATCACTCTCCAACCCTGTTGTTGCTGGCATCACTCTCCAACCCTGTTGTTGCTGGCATCACTCTCCAACCCTGTTGTTGCTGGCATCACTCTCCAACCCTGTTGTTGCTGGCATCACTCTCCAACCCTGTTGTTGCTGGCATCACTCTCCAACCCTGTTGTTGCTGGCATCACTCTCCAACCCTGATGTTGCTGGCATCACTCTCCAACCAACTGCATACACACCTAACGCTGTGGTCCTGTTTCTCCCCAGGTTGTGTTTCTCTGGAGCCAGAGAGGGTCACCTGCCTTACCTGTTGGCCATGATCCACCTGAAAAACTGCACCCCTATTCCCGCTCTGCTAGTCTGTGTAAGTTACTGCACCCCTATTCCCGCTCTGCTAGTCTGTGTAAGTTACTGCGCCCCTATTCCTGCTCTGCTAGTCTGTGTAAGTTACTGCGCCCCTATTCCCGCTCTGCTAGTCTGTGTAAGTTACTGCGCCCCTATTCCCGCTCTGCTAGTCTGTGTAAATTACTGCGCCCCTATTCCCACTCTGCTAGTCTGTGTAAATTAGCCCCATTCTTGCCTGCATTTGTCCACAGTTGTGTTAGTTCCTATAGCCCCAAACCCCAGGGCTGTGTTAGTTCCTATAGCCCCAAACCCCAGGGCTGTGTTAGTTTGTATAGCCCCAAACCCCAGGGCTGTGTTAGTTCCTATAGCCCCAAACCCCAGGGCTGTGCTAGTTCCTATAGCCCCAAACCCCAGGGCTGTGTTAGTTCCTATAGCCCCAAACCCCAGGGCTGTGCTAGTTCCTATAGCCCCAAACCCCAGGGCTGTGCTAGTTCCTATAGCCCCAAACCCCAGGGCTGTGCTAGTTCCTATAGCCCCAAACCCCAGGGCTGTGCTAGTTCCTATAGCCCCAAACCCCAGGGCTGTACTAGTTCCTATAGCCCCAAACCCCAGGGCTGTGTTAGTTCCTATAGCCCCAAACCCCAGGGCTGTGCTAGTTCCTATAGCCCCAAACCCCAGGGCTGTGCTAGTTCCTATAGCCCCAAACCCCAGGGCTGTGCTAGTTCCTATAGCCCCAAACCCCAGGGCTGTACTAGTTCCTATAGCCCCAAACCCCAGGGCTGTACTAGTTCCTATAGCCCCAAACCCCAGGGCTGTACTAGTTCCTATAGCCCCAAACCCCAGGGCTGTTCTAGTTCCTATAGCCCCAAACCCCAGGGCTGTACTAGTTCCTATAGCCCCAAACCCCAGGGCTGTGTTAGTTCCTATAGCCCCAAACCCCAGGGCTGTGTTAGTTCCTATAGCCCCAAACCCCAGGGCTGTGTTAGTTCCTATAGCCCCAAACCCCAGGGCTGTGTTAGTTCCTATAGCCCCAAACCCCAGGGCTGTTCTAGTTCCTATAGCCCCAAACCTCAGGGCTGTACTAGTTCCTATAGCCCCAAACCCCAGGGCTGTGTTAGTTCCTATAGCCCCAAACCCCAGGGCTGTTCTAGTTCCTATAGCCCCAAACCCCAGGGCTGTACTAGTTCCTATAGCCCCAAACCCCAGGGCTGTGCTAGTTCCTATAGCCCCAAACCCCAGGGCTGTACTAGTTCCTATAGCCCCAAACCCCAGGGCTGTACTAGTTCCTATAGCCCCAAACCTCAGGGCTGTACTAGTTCCTATAGCCCCAAACCCCAGGGCTGTGTTATATAGCTTTGTGTATAATGTCTATGTTCATTGACCTCTGCTTCCCTCCTCCTCCTCCACAGTGCGGAGCCACCATTGTGATCCTGTGTATCGGAGAGACTCACAACCTGATCAACTATGTCTCGTTTATTAACTTCCTGTCCTATGGAGTGACCATCGCTGGCCTGCTGTACTATCGCTGGAAGAGACCCAACCTGCTACGTCCCATCAAGGTACAGCAGGCCTATATCTGCTGCTACTATATCTGCTACTATATCTGCTGCTACTATATCTGCTGCTACTATATCTGCTACTATATCTGCTGCTACTATATCTGCTGCTACTATATCTGGTCCTTCTGTGGCTCAGTTGGTAGAGCATGGCGCTACTGTAACGCCAGGGTAGTGGGTTCGATTCGGGACCACCCATATCTGCTGCTACTATATCTGTATGCACACATGACTGCTACTATATCTAAGTGCTATATTGGATATAAAGCGTCAGCTAAATGGCTACTATATCTATTATTATTATATTATTATATTATTATTATATTATTATTATTATTATATATATTACTATATCTGCTGCTACTATATCTGCTGCTACTATATCTGCTGCTACTATATCTGCTGCTACTATATCTGCTGTCTACTATATCTGCTGCTACTATATCTGCTACTATATCTGCTGCTACTATATCTGGTGCTACTATATCTGGTGCTACTATATCTGCTGCTACTATATCTGCTGCTACTATATCTACTATATCTGCTACTATATCTGCTGCTACTATATCTGCTACTATATCTGCTGCTACTATATCTGCTGCTACTATATCTGATGCTACTATATCTGATACTATATCTGGTGGTACTATATCTGCTGCTACTATATCTGATGCTACTATATCTGCTACTATATCTGGTGCTACTATATCTGATGCTACTATATCTGGTGCAACTATATCTGGTGGTAGTATATCTACTATATCTGGGAACTATTTACTAGTGCACACAACCAGGAAATGAACTGTCATTATATTACTGATGGGAAACCAGGAAATGAACTGTCAGTCTATTACTGATGGGAAACCAGGAAATGAACTGTCAGTCTATTACTGATGGGAAACCAGGAAATGAACTGTCAGTCTATTACTGATGGGAAACCAGGAAATGAACTGGTCATTCTATTACTGATGGGGAACCAGGAAATGAACTGTCAGTCTATTACTGATGGGAAACCAGGAAATGAACTGTCATTCTATTACTGATGGGAAACCAGGAAATGAACTGGTCATTCTATCACTGATGGGAAACCAGGAAATGAACTGTCAGTCTATTACTGATGGGAAACCAGGAAATGAACTGTCAGTCTATTACTGATGGGGAACCAGGAAATGAACTGTCAGTCTATTACTGATGGGAAACCAGGAAATGAACTGTCAGTCTATTACTGATGGGGAACCAGGAAATGAACTGTCAGTCTATTACTGATGGGAAACCAGGAAATGAACTGTCATTCTATTACTGATGGGAAACCAGGAAATGAACTGGTCATTCTATTACTGATGGGAAACCAGGAAATGAACTGTCAGTCTATTACTGATGGGAAACCAGGAAATGAACTGTCAGTCTATTACTGATGGGAAACCAGGAAATGAACTGTCAGTCTATTACTGATGGGAAACCAGGAAATGAACTGTCAGTCTATTACTGATGGGAAACCAGGAAATGAACTGTCAGTCTATTACTGATGGGAAACCAGGAAATGAACTGTCAGTCTATTACTGATGGGAAACCAGGAAATGAACTGGTCATTCTATTACTGATGGGAAACCAGGAAATGAACTGTCAGTCTATTACTGATGGAAAACCAGGAAATGAACTGTCAGTCTATTATTGATGGGTAACCAGGAAATGAACTGTCATTCTATTACTTCCTTCCTTACTTCCTTCCTTCCTCTCCCTCCTCCCCCTCCCACATCCTCCCCATCCTCCCTCTTCTCTCCCCCTGACCTCTATCCTCTCCTCATTCCCCTTCTCTCCTCTCCCTCCTCCCCCTCTCCCTTCAGGTGAGTGTGTTGGTCCCTATCAGTTACCTGGCGTTCTGGGCGGTGCTGCTGGGGTTCAGCCTGTACTCGGAGCCTGTGGTGTGTGGCATGGGGATCGTCATCATGCTCACCGGGGTACCCGTCTACTTCGTCGGGGTCCACTGGAAGAACAAGCCCAGATGTGTCTACAGGGTCGTGGGTGAGTGACTCCTACACTCCTTGTATTGCAAGTCCACGTAGGTCATTCACCAGACGCTCTTAATCAGAGCAACTTACAGTCAACTACGTTAGGTATGCTGCTGTCTCTGTATCAACACTGATAAGGCAGAATGACATGCTGCTGTCTCTGTATCAACACTGATAAGGCAGAATGACATGCTGCTGTCTCTGTATCAACACTGATAAGGCAGCAGAATGACATGCTGCTGTCTCTGTATCAACACTGATAAGGCAGAATGACATGCTGCTGTCTCTGTATCAACACTGATAAGGCAGCAGAATGACATGCTGCTGTCTCTGTATCAACACTGATAAGGCAGCAGAATGACATGCTGCTGTCTCTGTATCAACACTGATAAGGCAGCAGAATGACATGCTGCTGTCTCTGTATCAACACTGATAAGGCAGAATGACATGCTGCTGTCTCTGTATCGACACTGATAAGGCAGAATGACATGCTGTCGTCTCTGTATCAACACTGATAAGGCAGAATGACATGCTGCTGTCTCTGTATCAACACTGATAAGGCAGAATGACATGCTGCTGTCTCTGTATCAACACTGATAAAGCAGCAGAATGACATGCTGCTGTCTCTGTATCAACACTGATAAGGCAGAATGACATGCTGCTGTCTCTGTATCAACACTGATAAGGCAGCAGAATGACATGCTGCTGTCTCTGTATCAACACTGATAAGGCAGCAGAATGACATGCTGCTGTCTCTGTATCAACACTGATAAGGCAGCAGAATGACATGCTGCTGTCTCTGTATCAACACTGATAAGGCAGAATGACATGCTGCTGTCTCTGTATCGACACTGATAAGGCAGAATGACATGCTGCTGTCTCTGTATCGACACTGATAAGGCAGAATGACATGCTGCTGTCTCTGTATCATCACTGATAAGGCAGAATGACATGCTGCTGTCTCCATATCGACACTGATAAGGCAGAATGACATGCTGCTGTCTCTGTATCAACACTGATAAGGCAGAATGACATGCTGCTGTCTCTGTATCGACACTGATAAGGCAGAATGACATGCTGCTGTCTCTGTATCAACACTGATAAGGCAGAATGACATGCTGTATCCTGATAAGGCAGAATGTCTCTGTATCAACACTGATAAGGCAGAATGACATGCTGCTGTCTCTGTATCAACACTGATAAGGCAGAATGACATGCTGCTGTCTCTGTATCAACACTGATAAGGCAGAATGACATGCTGCTGTCTCTGTATCGACACTGATAAGGCAGAATGACATGCTGCTGTCTCCATATCGACACTGATAAGGCAGAATGACATGCTGCTGTCTCTGTATCGACACTGATAAGGCAGAATGACATGCTGCTGTCTCTGTATCAACACTGATAAGGCAGAATGACATGCTGCTGTCTCTGTATCAACACTGATAAGGCAGAATGACATGCTGCCGTCTCCATATCGACACTGATAAGGCAGAATGACATGCTGCCATCTCTGTATCAACACTGATAAGGCAGAATGAAATGCTGCTGTCTCTGTATCAACACTGATAAGGCAGAATGACATGCTGCTGTCTCTGTATCAACACTGATAAGGCAGAATGACATGCTGCTGTCTCCATATCGACACTGATAAGGCAGAATGACATGCTGCTGTCTCTATATCGACACTGATAAGGCAGAATGACATGCTGCTGTCTCTGCATCAACACTGATAAGGCAGAATGACATGCTGCTGTCTCTGTATCAACACTGATAAGGCAGAATGACATGCTGCTGTCTCTGTATCAACACTGATAAGGCAGAATGACATGCTGCTGTCTCTGTATCAACACTGATAAGGCAGAATGACATGCTGCTGTCTCGGTATCGACACTGATAAGGCAGAATGACATGCTGCTGTCTCCGTATCAACACTGATAAGGCAGAATGACATGCTGCTGTCTCCATATCGACACTGATAAGGCAGCAGAATGACATGCTGCTGTCTCTGTATCAACACTGATAAGGCAGAATGACATGCTGCTGTCTCTGTATCAACACTGATAAGGCAGAATGACATGCTGCTGTCTCTGTATCAACACTGATAAGGCAGAATGACATGCTGCTGTCTCCGTATCAACACTGATCAGGCAGAATGACATGCTGCTGTCTCCATATCAACACTGATAAGGCAGAATGACATGCTGCTGTCTCTGTATCGACACTGATAAGGCAGAATGACATGCTGCTGTCTCCGTATCAACACTGATAAGGCAGAATGACATGCTGCTGTCTCTGTATCAACACTGATAAGGCAGAATGACATGCTGCTGTCTCTATATCGACACTGATAAGGCAGAATGACATGCTGCTGTCTCTATATCGACACTGATAAGGCAGAATGACATGCTGCTGTCTCTGTATCAACACTGATAAGGCAGAATGACATGCTGCTGTCTCTGTATCAACACTGATAAGGCAGAATGACATGCTGCTGTCTCTGTATCAACACTGATAAGGCAGAATGACATGCTGCTGTCTCCTTATGACACTGATAAGGCAGAATGACATGCTGCTGTCTCCATATCAACACTGATAAGGCAGAATGACATGCTGCTGTCTCCGTATCAACACTGATAAGGCAGAATGACATGCTGCTGTCTCTGTATCAACACTGATAAGGCAGAATGACATGCTGTCGTCTCTGTATCAACACTGATAAGGCAGAATGACATGCTGTGTCTCTGTATCAACACTGATAAGGCAGAATGACATGCTGCTGTCTCTGTATCAACACTGATAAGGCAGAATGACATGCTGCTGTCTCTGTATCAACACTGATAAGGCAGAATGACATGCTGTCGTCTCTGTATCAACACTGATAAGGCAGAATGACATGCTGCTGTCTCTGTATCAACACTGATAAGGCAGAATGACATGCTGCTGTCTCTGTATCAACACTGATAAGGCAGAATGACATGCTGCTGTCTCTGTATCAACACTGATAAGGCAGAATGACATGCTGCTGTCTCTGTATCGACACTGATAAGGCAGAATGACATGCTGCTGTCTCCGTATCAACACTGATAAGGCAGAATGACATGCTGCCGTCTCTGTATCGACACTGATAAGGCAGAATGACATGCTGCTGTCTCTGTATCAACACTGATAAGGCAGAATGACATGCTGCTGTCTCTGTATCGACACTGATAAGGCAGAATGACATGCTGCTGTCTCTGTATCGACACTGATAAGGCAGAATGACATGCTGCTGTCTCCATATCGACACTGATAAGGCAGAATGACATGCTGCTGTCTCCTTAATGACACTGATAAGGCAGAATGACATGCTGTCGTCTCTGTATCAACACTGATAAGGCAGAATGACATGCTGTCGTCTCTGTATCGACACTGATAAGGCAGAATGACATGCTGCTGTCTCCTTAATGACACTGATAAGGCAGAATGACATGCTGCTGTCTCCGTATCAACACTGATAAGGCAGAATGACATGCTGCTGTCTCTGTATCAACACTGATAAGGCAGAATGACATGCTGCTGTCTCTGTATCAACACTGATAAGGCAGAATGACATGCTGCTGTCTCTGTATCAACACTGATAAGGCAGAATGACATGCTGCTGTCTCTGTATCAACACTGATAAGGCAGAATGACATGCTGCTGTCTCCTTAATGACACTGATAAGGCAGAATGACATGCTGCTGTCTCTGTATCAACACTGATAAGGCAGAATGACATGCTGCTGTCTCTGTATCAACACTGATAAGGCAGAATGACATGCTGCTGTCTCTGTATCAACACTGATAAGGCAGAATGACATGCTGCTGTCTCCATATCGACACTGATAAGGCAGAATGACATGCTGCTGTCTCTGTATCAACACTGATAAGGCAGAATGACATGCTGCTGTCTCCATATCGACACTGATAAGGCAGAATGACATGCTGCTGTCTCCTTAATGACACTGATAAGGCAGAATGACATGCTGCTGTCTCTGTATCGACACTGATAAGGCAGAATGACATGCTGCTGTCTCTGTATCAACACTGATAAGGCAGAATGACATGCTGCTGTCTCCGTATCAACACTGATAAGGCAGAATGACATGCTGCTGTCTCTGTATCAACACTGATAAGGCAGAATGACATGCTGCTGTCTCCATATCAACACTGATAAGGCAGAATGACATGCTGCTGTCTCTGTATCGACACTGATAAGGCAGAATGACATGCTGCTGTCTCTGTATCAACACTGATAAGGCAGAATGACATGCTGCTGTCTCTGTATCAACACTGATAAGGCAGAATGACATGCTGCTGTCTCTGTATCAACACTGATAAGGCAGAATGACATGCTGCTGTCTCTGTATCGACACTGATAAGGCAGAATGACATGCTGCTGTCTCTGTATCAACACTGATAAGGCAGAATGACATGCTGCTGTCTCTGTATCAACACTGATAAGGCAGAATGACATGCTGCTGTCTGCAGGCTATGTGTCTTACAACACAATTACATTTTAGTCATGAAGTTGTCATCTACCACTAGAGGGCAGTACACGCCTGCTCTTCCAGAGTCACCCAAACACCATCATGTTGAGTCACGTGTTGAAGTCAGGGACTTCACTGTATATGTCCCTGACCCCCATGTCTGTCTGTTCCAGAGTGTGTGACCTACGTGGGTCAGAAGCTGTGTTTCGTGGTGTTCCCCCAAGAAGACCTGTCAGAGATCACCCCCCTCACAGCCTCGGATAAACACAATGACTGAACGAGCCCCCTCCTCGGATAAACACAGCCACAGCCTCGGATAAACACAATGACTGAACGAGCCCCCCCCCTCACAGCCTCGGATAAACACAATGACTGAACGAGCCCCCCCCTCACAGCCTCGGATAAACACAACGACTGAACGAGGCCCCCCTCACAGCCTCGGATAAACACATCGACTGAACGAGCCCCCCCTCACAGCCTCGGATAAACACAATGACTGAGAGCCCCCCCCCCCCCTCACAGCCTCGGATAAACACATCGACTGAAGAGCCCCCTCACAGCCTCGGATAAACACATGACTGAACGAGCCTCGGATAAACGAGCCCCCTCACAGCCTCGGATAAACACATCGACTGAACGACTGAACGAGCCCCCCTCACAGCCTCGGATAAACACATCGACTGAACCCCCCTCACAGCCTCGGATAAACACATCGACTGAAGGCCCCCCTCACAGCCTCGGATAAACACAATGACTGAAGAGCCCCCCTCACAGCCTCGGATAAACACAACGACTGAAGAGCCCCCCCCTCACAGCCTCGGATAAACACATCGACTGAAGAGCCCCCTCCTCACAGCCTCGGATAAACACAACGACTGAAGAGCCCCCCTCCTCACAGCCTCGGATAAACACAATGACTGATAAAACAATGACTGAACTGAGCCCCCCTCCTCACAGCCTCGGATAAACACATCGACTGAAGAGCCCCCTCCTCACAGCCTCGGATAAACACAACGACTGAACGAGCACCCCCCCCCTCACAGCCTCGGATAAACACAATGACTGAACGAGCCCCCCCCCTCACAGCCTCGGATAAACACAACGACTGAACAGGCCCCCCCCTCACAGCCTCGGATAAACACAACGACTGAACGAGCCCCCCCTCACAGCCTCGGATAAACACAATGACTGAACGAGGCCCCCCTCACAGCCTCGGATAAACACAATGACTGAACAGCATCCCCCCCTCACAGCCTCCCCCTCCTCACAGCCTCGGATAAACACAATGACTGAACGAGCCCCCCCCCCCCTCACAGCCTCGGATAACACACAGGCCCCCCTGCCTGATAAACACAAGACTGAACAGGCCCCCCTCACAGCCTCGGATAAACACATCGACTGAACGGCCCCCCCTCACAGCCTCGGATAAACACAATGACTGAATGAGATACCTGACCCCCCCTCACAGCCTCGGATAAACACACGACTGAACGAGCCCCCCTCACAGCCTCGGATAAACACAATGACTGAACAGCTCTCCCCCTCACAGCCTCGGATAAACACAACGACTGAGTTTGGCCCCCCTCACAGCCTCGGATAAACACAATGACTGAAGACCCCCCCCCTCACAGCCTCGGATAAACACAATGACTGAGGCTGAACACCTCTCTCCCCTGTCCATCTCAGGGGCTGAGTTGCCAGAACGGCCTGATCCGCCCGCCTACCAGGGACTTTTTAAACCTCTTTCTGTTCGTTGCCTTCTACTCCCTGAATGCATCCCAAATGGCACCTATTCCCCCTCTTTTCCAGCACCTGGGCCCTGGTGTAAAGTAAACACATATGACTAAGTTTCCATCCTGGTACTTCTGAGAGGCTTGAGATCAGGCTCTTCCATCCTGGTACTTCTGAGAAGCTGCCTCAGGCTCTCCTGGTGACCTGAGAGCTGCCTCAGGCTCTTCTAGAGTTTGGTGTTGATGATACGATCGGTCTGGTACTTCTGAGAAGCTGCCTCAGGCTCTTCCATCCTGGTACTTCTGAGAGGCTGCCTCAGGCTCTTCCATCCTGGTACTTCTGAGAAACTGCCTCAGGCTCTTCCATCCTGGTACTTCTGAGAAGCTGCCTCAGGCTGTGTTTAGTGGGAGGGGCATCAGGATCAGTAAAGGTTGTATTGGTCGATACCCCTCCCCTTCTCTTCACTAGACAACCAATGCCAAGACACTGTACTCAAGGAACTTTTATTTTCTGTGATATTTGTTTTCTTTTTTTTTAGTAGTATTTGTTTTTGAAATGAGTCTAAACTTTGTCCATTTTATTGTGCCTTACAAGTGGGATTAATTTGAATGTTTTTAATGTTTTGTTTCTTTGATACGGCCTATTGATTTTGTGGTGATATTAAGTTTCAACGGTGTACTACTCCCTGAGGTACAGTAGTATTTACAGTGGTTTTCCTTTGGCTACACTTCCCACTACTTCCCATGACTTCCTGTTTTCCCTGTAGTGACTTCTAGAGTTTGGTGTTAATGAGATACGGTCTGACCTGTAGTGACTTCTAGAGTTTGGTGTTGATGAGATACGGTCTGACCTGAGATACGGTCTGACCTGTAGTGACTTCTAGAGTTTGGTGTTGATGAGATACGGTCTGACCTGTAGTGACTTCTAGAGTTTGGTGTTGATGAGATACGGTCTGACCTGTAGTAACCTCTAGAGTTTGGTGTTGATGAGATACGGTCTGACCTGAGATACGGTCTGACCTGTAGTAACTTCTAGAGTTTGGTGTTGATGAGATACGGTCTGACCTGAGATACGGTCTGACCTGTAGTGACCTCTAGAGTTTGGTGTTGATGAGATACGGTCTGACCTGAGATACGGTCTGACCTGTAGTGACCTCTAGAGTTTGGTGTTGATGAGATACGGTCTGACCTGTAGTGACCTCTAGAGTTTGGTGTTGATGAGATACGGTCTGACCTGTAGTGACTTCTAGAGTTTGGTGTTGATGAGATACGGTCTGACCTGTAGTGACCTCTAGAGTTTGGTGTTGATGAGATACGGTCTGACCTGTAGTAACCTCTAGAGTTTGGTGTTGATGAGATACGGTCTGACCTGAGATACGGTCTGACCTGTAGTGACCTCTAGAGTTTGGTGTTGATGAGATACGGTCTGACCTGTAGTGACTTCTAGAGTTTGGTGTTGATGAGATACGGTCTGACCTGAGATACGGTCTGACCTGAGATACGGTCTGACCTGTAGTGACCTCTAGAGTTTGGTGTTGATGAGATACGGTCTGACCTGAGATACGGTCTGACCTGAGATACGGTCTGACCTGTAGTAACCTCTAGAGTTTGTGTTGATGAGATACGGTCTGACCTGTAGTGACCTCTAGAGTTTGGTGTTGATGAGATACGGTCTGACCTGAGATACGGTCTGACCTGAGATACGGTCTGACCTGTAGTAACCTCTAGAGTTTGGTGTTGATGAGATACGGTCTGACCTGTAGTGACCTCTAGAGTTTGGTGTTGATGAGATACGGTCTGACCTGTAGTGACCTCTAGAGTTTGGTGTTGATGAGATACGGTCTGACCTGAGATACGGTCTGACCTGTAGTAACTTCTAGAGTTTGGTGTTGATGAGATACGGTCTGACCTGTAGTGACTTCTAGAGTTTGGTGTTGATGAGATACGGTCTGACCTGTAGTGACCTCTAGAGTTTGGTGTTGATGAGATACGGTCTGACCTGTAGTAACCTCTAGAGTTTGGTGGTGATGAGATACGGTCTGACCTGTAGTAACCTCTAGAGTTTGGTGTTGATGAGATACGGTCTGACCTGTAGTAACCTCTAGAGTTTGGTGTTGATGAGATACGGTCTGACCTGTAGTAACCTCTAGAGTTTGGTGTTGATGAGATACGGTCTGACCTGAGATACGGTCTGACCTGTAGTAACCTCTAGAGTTTGGTGTTGATGAGATACGGTCTGACCTGTAGTAACCTCTAGAGTTTGGTGTTGATGAGATACGGTCTGACCTGTAGTAACCTCTAGAGTTTGGTGTTAGATGAGATACGGTCTGACCTGTAGTAACCTCTAGAGTTTGGTGTTGATGAGATACGGTCTGACCTGTAGTAACCTCTAGAGTTTGGTGTTGATGAGATACGGTCTGACCTGTAGTTACCTGACCTGTAGTAACCTCTAGAGTTTGGTGTTAATGAGATACGGTCTGACCTGTAGTAACCTCTAGAGTTTTGTGATGAGTTAACCTCTAGAGAGAGTACGGTCTGACCTGACCTGAGATACGGTCTGACCTGTAGTAACCTCTAGAGTTTGGTGTTGATGAGATACGGTCTGACCTGAGATACGGTCTGACCTGTAGTAACCTCTAGAGTTTGGTGTTAATGAGATACGGTCTGACCTGTAGTAACCTCTAGAGTTTGGTGTTGATGAGATACGGTCTGACCTGTAGTGACTTCTAGAGTTTGGTGTTGATGAGATACGGTCTGACCTGTAGTAACCTCTAGAGTTTGGTGTTGATGAGATACGGTCTGACCTGTAGTAACCTCTAGAGTTTGGTGTTGATGAGATACGGTCTGACCTGTAGTGACTTCTAGAGTTTGGTGTTGATGAGATACGGTCTGACCTGTAGTGACTTCTAGAGTTTGGTGTTGATGAGATACGGTCTGACCTGAGACCTGCTTCAGTTTCTAGAGTTTAATCCCTCTACGGTCTGACCTGATAGTAACCTCTGAGTTTGGTGTTAATGAGATACGATCTGACCTGTAGTAACCTCTAGAGTTTGGTGTTAATGAGATACGGTCTGACCTGTTTAGTGACTTCTAGAGTTTGCCCTTCTAGAGATCTGACCTGTTTAGTAGAACCTCTAGAGTTTGCCCTTCTAGAGGCCCTTCTGAGTTTGAGTTACGGTCTGACCTGTAGTAGAGACTTCTAGAGTTTGTAGTAACCTCTAGAGTTTGGTGTTTAGATGTCTGACCTGTAGATAACCTCTAGAGTTTGGTGGTGATGAGATACGGTCTGACCTGTAGTGACTTCTAGAGTTTAGCCCTTCTAGAGTTTAGCCCTTCTAGAGTTTAAGCCCTTCTAGAGTTTAGCCCTTCTAGAGTTTAGCCCTTCTAGAGTTTAGCCCTTCTAGAGTTTAAGCCCTTCTAGAGTTTAGCCCTGCTTCAGTTAAGCCCTAAGACATTCAGCAGGTGAAAGGTTCCAAACTGAACCCAGCAGCACCTAGCACTCAACTTGCTTCAATCGACTTGCTTCAACGAGGCAATTTAAGGTGTTAAGTTAACTGCCTTTTTTTTAAAATAGCAGACGCCAAGTACATAGAGTCAAACCTACTTTGACATTGACGCACAAGTTCAAAGTCCACAACTAATGAAACTCCTGAAAACACAGAGGAGATTGAAAACTATTGAGGAGATTGAAAACTATTGAATCTCCTGAAAAGAGAGAGAGGAGATTGAAAACTATTGAATCTCCTGAAAAGAGAGAGAGGAGATTGAAAACTATTGAATCTCCTGAAAAGAGAGAGAGGAGATTGAAAACTATTGAATCTCCTGAAAAGAGAGAGAGGAGATTGAAAACTATTGAATCTCCTGAAAAGAGAGAGAGGAGATTGAAAACTATTGAAAACTCTTTGGAACTAATTTTAGTCTATGCAAACAGTGTTTGGGATTCCAGACTAGAGGAGCCCCTCAAATGGCATCATATTCCCTACGTAGTGCACTACTTTAGACCAGGGTCAATAGGGAAGTAGTGCACTACTTTAGACCAGGGTGCGTAACAGCTCAGCTCAAAAGCAGTGCACTACATAGGGAATAGGGTACCGTCAGGAACGAAGCCTAGGAATGTTCATGTTGTGTTTATTGCCTTTTATAGCCTAAATAGTGAGGACTGAGGTTTTGCACTAGAATCTCTCTGCAGGGTTTTTAATGCAGAGGGGTAAGTAACTATGCCACTAATATCAAGGGATGCTTCCTGCCCATCTGCCTATAAACAGCACTGCCAATCATTATGACATGATGAGACCACAGAGTTAATTCACTGTGTTCCAGACAGTACTATCAGAATGGGATCTACTTCCTCCTCTGTGTCCCAGACAGTACTTCCAGAATGGGATCTACTTCCTCCTCTGTGTCCCAGACAGTACTTTCAGAATGGGATCCACTTCCTCATCTAATTCACTGTGTCCCAGACAGTACTTCCAGAATGGGATCCACTTCCTCATCTAATTCACTGTGTCCCAGACAGTACTTTCAGAATGGGATCCACTTCCTCATCTAATTCACTGTGTCCCAGACAGTACTTTCAGAATGGGATCCACTTCCTCATCTAATTCACTGTGTCCCAGACAGTACTTTCAGAATGGGATCTACTTCCTCATCTAATTCACTGTGTCCCAGACAGTACTTCCAGAATGGGATCCACTTCCTCATCTAATTCACTGTGTCCCAGACAGTACTTTCAGAATGGGATCTACTTCCTCCTCTAATTCACTGTGTCCCAGACAGTACTTCCAGAATGGGATCCACTTCCTCATCTAATTCACTGTGTCTCATCTAATTCACTGTGTCTCATCTAATTCACTGTGTCCCAGACAGTACTTTCAGAATGGGATCTACTTCTCATCTAATTCCCAGACAGTACTTCCAGAATGGGATCTACTTCCTCCTCTGTGTCCCAGACAGTACTTCCAGAATGGGATCTACTTCTCATCTAATTCACTGTGTCCCAGACAGTACTTTCAGAATGGGATCCACTTCCTCATCTGTGTCCCAGACAGTACTATCAGAATGGGATCTACTTCCTCATCTAATTCACTGTGTCCCAGACAGTACTTCCAGAATGGGATCCACTTCCTCATCTAATTCACTGTGTCCCAGACAGTACTTTCAGAATGGGATCCACTTCCTCATCTAATTCACTGTGTTCCAGACAGTACTTCCAGAATGGGATCCACTTCTCATCTAATTCACTGTGTCCCAGACAGTACTTTCAGAATGGGATCCACTTCCTCATCTAATTCACTGTGTTCCAGACAGTACTTTCAGAATGGGATCCACTTCCTCATCTAATTCACTGTGTTCCAGACAGTACTTTCAGAATGGGATCCACTTCCTCATCTAATTCACTGTGTTCCAGACAGTACTTTCAGAATGGGATCCACTTCCTCATCTAATTCACTGTGTTCCAGACAGTACTTTCAGAATGGGATCCACTTCCTCATCTAATTCACTGTGTCTCATCTAATTCACTGTGTCCCAGACAGTACTTTCAGAATGGGATCTACTTCCTCATCTAATTCACTGTGTCTCATCTAATTCACTGTGTCCCAGACAGTACTTTCAGAATGGGATCTACTTCTCATCTAATTCACTGTGTCCCAGACAGTACTTTCAGAATGGGATCCACTTCCTCATCTAATTCACTGTGTCCCAGACAGTACTTTCAGAATGGGATCCACTTCCTCATCTAATTCACTGTGTCCCAGACAGTACTTTCAGAATGGGATCCACTTCCTCATCTAATTCACTGTGTCCCAGACAGTACTATCAGAATGGGATCTACTTCCTCATCTGTGGGAATAACTAGCTATACTGTTACAGATGTGACAGGCCCAGACAGTACTATCTGAATGGGATCCACTTCTCATCTGTGGGAATAACTAGCTATACTGTTACAGATGTGACAGGCCCAGACAGTACTATCAGAATAGATCCACTTCTCATCTGTGGGAATAACTAGCTATACTGTTACAGATGTGACAGGCCCAGACAGTACTATCTGAATAGATCCACTTCTCATCTGTGGGAATAACTAGCTATACTGTTACAGATGTGACAGGCCCAGACAGTACTATCTGAATAGATCCACTTCTCATCTGTGACAGGCCCAGGAATAACTCATCTGTGGGAATAACTAGCTATACTGTTACAGATGTGACAGGCCCAGACAGTACTATCTGAATAGATCCACTTCTCATCTGTGGGAATAACTAGCTATACTGTTACAGATGTGACAGGCCCAGACAGTACTATCTGAATAGATCCACTTCTCATCTGTGGGAATAACTAGCTATACTGTTACAGATGTGACAGGCCAAGCATGTGTTGTAAAGGTCTGACACAGAGCCATACTTAGACCCAGGCTAAATATATGGTCTCTGGGTCTACAAATGCTGTCTATTTCTGGTCTCAAAGACAGTCACTGTGGGTCCCTGGTCCCTCCTCCTCTACAGACTGTCACTGTGTGTCCCTGGTCCCTCCTCCTCTACAGACAGTCACTGTGTGTCCCTAGTCCCTCCTCCTCTACAGACAGTCACTGTGGGTCCCTGGTCCCTCCTCCTCTACAGACAGTCACTGTGTGTCCCTAGTCCCTCCTCCTCTACAGACAGTCACTGTGTGTCCCTAGTCCCTCCTCCTCTACAGACAGTCACTGTGGGTCCCTGGTCCCTCCTCCTCTACAGACTGTCACTGTGTGTCCCTGGTCCCTCCTCCTCTACAGACAGTCACTGTGTGTCCCTAGTCCCTCCTCCTCTACAGACAGTCACTGTGTGTCCCTAGTCCCTCCTCCTCTACAGACAGTCACTGTGTGTCCCTAGTCCCTCCTCCTCTACAGACAGTCACTGTGTGTCCCTGGTCCCTCCTCCTCTACAGACAGTCACTGTGTGTCCCTGGTCCCTCCTCCTCTACAGACAGTCACTGTGTGTCCCTGGTCCCTCCTCCTCTACAGACAGTCACTGTGTGTCCCTAGTCCCTCCTCCTCTACAGACAGTCACTGTGTGTCCCTAGTCCCTCCTCCTCTACAGACAGTCACTGTGTGTCCCTAGTCCCTCCTCCTCTACAGACAGTCACTGTGTGTCCCTAGTCCCTCCTCCTCTACAGACAGTCACTGTGTGTCCCTGGTCCCTCCTCCTCTACAGACAGTCACTGTGTGTCCCTGGTCCCTCCTCCTCTACAGACAGTCACTGTGTGTCCCTGGTCCCTCCTCCTCTACAGACAGTCACTGTGTGTCCCTGGTCCCTCCTCCTCTACAGACAGTCACTGTGTGTCCCTCAGTCCCTCCCCTCCTCTACAGACAGTCACTGTGTGTCCCTAGTCCCTCCTCCTCTACAGACAGTCACTGTGTGTCCCTAGTCCCTCCTCCTCTACAGACAGTCACTGTGTGTCCCTAGTCCCTCCTCCTCTACAGACAGTCACTGTGTGTCCCTAGTCCCTCCTCCTCTACAGACAGTCACTGTGTGTCCCTAGTCCCTCCTCCTCTACAGACAGTCACTGTGTGTCCCTAGTCCCTCCTCCTCTACAGACAGTCACTGTGTGTCCCTAGTCCCTCCTCCTCTACAGACAGTCACTGTGTGTCCCTAGTCCCTCCTCCTCTACAGACAGTCACTGTGTGTCCCTAGTCCCTCCTCCTCTACAGACAGTCACTGTGTGTCCCTGGTCCCTCCTCCTCTACAGACAGTCACTGTGTGTCCCTAGTCCCTCCTCCTCTACAGACAGTCACTGTGTGTCCCTGGTCCCTCCTCCTCTACAGACAGTCACTGTGTGTCCCTAGTCCCTCCTCCTCTACAGACAGTCACTGTGTGTCCCTAGTCCCTCCTCCTCTACAGACAGTCACTGTGTGTCCCTAGTCCCTCCTCCTCTACAGACAGTCACTGTGTGTCCCTAGTCCCTCCTCCTCTACAGACAGTCACTGTGTGTCCCTAGTCCCTCCTCCTCTACAGACAGTCACTGTGTGTCCCTAGTCCCTCCTCCTCTACAGACAGTCACTGTGTGTCCCTAGTCCCTCCTCCTCTACAGACAGTCACTGTGTGTCCCTAGTCCCTCCTCCTCTACAGACAGTCACTGTGTGTCCCTAGTCCCTCCTCCTCTACAGACAGTCACTGTGTGTCCCTAGTCCCTCCTCCTCTACAGACAGTCACTGTGTGTCCCTAGTCCCTCCTCCTCTACAGACAGTCACTGTGTGTCCCTAGTCCCTCCTCCTCTACAGACAGTCACTGTGTGTCCCTAGTCCCTCCTCCTCTACAGACAGTCACTGTGTGTCCCTGGTCCCTCCTCCTCTACAGACAGTCACTGTGTGTCCCTAGTCCCTCCTCCTCTACAGACAGTCACTGTGTGTCCCTAGTCCCTCCTCCTCTACAGACAGTCACTGTGTGTCCCTAGTCCCTCCTCCTCTACAGACAGTCACTGTGTGTCCCTAGTCCCTCCTCCTCTACAGACAGTCACTGTGTGTCCCTAGTCCCTCCTCCTCTACAGACAGTCACTGTGTGTCCCTGGTCCCTCCTCCTCTACAGACAGTCACTGTGTGTCCCTAGTCCCTCCTCCTCTACAGACAGTCACTGTGTGTCCCTGGTCCCTCCTCCTCTACAGACAGTCACTGTGTGTCCCTGGTCCCTCCTCCTCTACAGACAGTCACTGTGTGTCCCTAGTCCCTCCTCCTCTACAGACAGTCACTGTGTGTCCCTGGTCCCTCCTCCTCTACAGACAGTCACTGTGTGTCCCTAGTCCCTCCTCCTCTACAGACAGTCACTGTGTGTCCCTGGTCCCTCCTCCTCTACAGACAGTCACTGTGTGTCCCTAGTCCCTCCTCCTCTACAGACAGTCACTGTGTGTCCCTAGTCCCTCCTCCTCTACAGACAGTCACTGTGTGTCCCTAGTCCCTCCTCCTCTACAGACAGTCACTGTGTGTCCCTAGTCCCTCCTCCTCTACAGACAGTCACTGTGTGTCCCTAGTCCCTCCTCCTCTACAGACAGTCACTGTGTGTCCCTAGTCCCTCCTCCTCTACAGACAGTCACTGTGTGTCCCTGGTCCCTCCTCCTCTACAGACAGTCACTGTGTGTCCCTGGTCCCTCCTCCTCTACAGACAGTCACTGTGTGTCCCTAGTCCCTCCTCCTCTACAGACAGTCACTGTGTGTCCCTAGTCCCTCCTCCTCTACAGACAGTCACTGTGTGTCCCTAGTCCCTCCTCCTCTACAGACAGTCACTGTGTGTCCCTGGTCCCTCCTCCTCTACAGACAGTCACTGTGTGTCCCTGGTCCCTCCTCCTCTACAGACAGTCACTGTGTGTCCCTGGTCCCTCCTCCTCTACAGACAGTCACTGTGTGTCCCTGGTCCCTCCTCCTCTACAGACAGTCACTGTGTGTCCCTAGTCCCTCCTCCTCTACAGACAGTCACTGTGTGTCCCTAGTCCCTCCTCCTCTACAGACAGTCACTGTGTGTCCCTGGTCCCTCCTCCTCTACAGACAGTCACTGTGTGTCCCTGGTCCCTCCTCCTCTACAGACAGTCACTGTGTGTCCCTAGTCCCTCCTCCTCTACAGACAGTCACTGTGTGTCCCTGGTCCCTCCTCCTCTACAGACAGTCACTGTGTGTCCCTGGTCCCTCCTCCTCTACAGACAGTCACTGTGTGTCCCTGGTCCCTCCTCCTCTACAGACAGTCACTGTGTGTCCCTGGTCCCTCCTCCTCTACAGACAGTCACTGTGTGTCCCTAGTCCCTCCTCCTCTACAGACAGTCACTGTGTGTCCCTAGTCCCTCCTCCTCTACAGACAGTCACTGTGTGTCCCTAGTCCCTCCTCCTCTACAGACAGTCACTGTGTGTCCCTGGTCCCTCCTCCTCTACAGACAGTCACTGTGTGTCCCTAGTCCCTCCTCCTCTACAGACAGTCACTGTGTGTCCCTGGTCCCTCCTCCTCTACAGACAGTCACTGTGTGTCCCTAGTCCCTCCTCCTCTACAGACAGTCACTGTGTGTCCCTAGTCCCTCCTCCTCTACAGACAGTCACTGTGTGTCCCTAGTCCCTCCTCCTCTACAGACAGTCACTGTGTGTCCCTGGTCCCTCCTCCTCTACAGACAGTCACTGTGTGTCCCTAGTCCCTCCTCCTCTACAGACAGTCACTGTGTGTCCCTGGTCCCTCCTCCTCTACAGACAGTCACTGTGTGTCTCCCTAGTCCCTCCTCCTCTACAGACAGTCACTGTGTGTCCCTAGTCCCTCCTCCTCTACAGACAGTCACTGTGTGTCCCTAGTCCCTCCTCCTCTACAGACAGTCACTGTGTGTCCCTGGTCCCTCCTCCTCTACAGACAGTCACTGTGTGTCCCTAGTCCCTCCTCCTCTACAGACAGTCACTGTGTGTCCCTAGTCCCTCCTCCTCTACAGACAGTCACTGTGTGTCCCTAGTCCCTCCTCCTCTACAGACAGTCACTGTGTGTCCCTCCTCTACAGACAGTCCCTCCTCCTCTACAGACAGTCACTGTGTGTCCCTAGTCCCTCCTCCTCTACAGACAGTCACTGTGTGTCCCTAGTCCCTCCTCCTCTACAGACAGTCACTGTGTGTCCCTAGTCCCTCCTCCTCTACAGACAGTCACTGTGTGTCCCTGGTCCCTCCTCCTCTACAGACAGTCACTGTGTGTCCCTGGTCCCTCCTCCTCTACAGACAGTCACTGTGTGTCCCTAGTCCCTCCTCCTCTACAGACAGTCACTGTGTGTCCCTAGTCCCTCCTCCTCTACAGACAGTCACTGTGTGTCCCTGGTCCCTCCTCCTCTACAGACAGTCACTGTGTGTCCCTAGTCTCTCATTCCTCTGCATACTGTATAGTTCACCAGGACTTCAAGGTCTGGGTCTGCTGCTTCACACACACTGGGCGTGTTCCAGGTGGTCTGTTTTGCAGTCATGCTGCACATCTCAGAAGATTTCAATATGTGTCATATTTATGAGCTGCTTGAGATGTTAAAAAAACCTCTCCAGGAACGCACCCACACCCTCAATGCTAATACTGTAAACATGTCTGTGTGTTTTCTACAGTTTCCTTCCTAATACTGTAAAGATATCTGTCTGTTTTCTGCAGTTTCCCTCCAGCCCTACAACACAGTGAGGCACGTTGTTAGCTCAACACGACAATGTAAATATTGTGTAACGTAAAAGTGTCAGGGATTCACGGTAAAACATCGCATTCCTCCGACGTATCGTGATGCATACTATACGTACGTACTGTAACTAGGGTGTATTTTTGGTGTACTTTTCTGTTTTGTAAAATAATATGACATGTATGAGGATAACAATAATAGCTTATTAAATATAATTCTGAGGAACAAAAGTGACAATTTATATTTTCATCATTTTTTTGTGTTTGTTTATGTGTGCATAGAGGTATCTCTACTATTATCAGTGGTAGGTATCTCTACTATCATCAGTGGTATCTCTACTATTATCAGTGGTATCTCTACTATCATCAGTGGTATCTCTACTATCATCAGTGGTATCTCTACTATCATCAGTGGTACCTCTACTATCATCAGTGGTATCTCTACTATCATCAGTGGTAGGTATCTCTACTATCATCAGTGGTACCTCTACTATCATCAGTGGTATCTCTACTATCATCAGTGGTAGGTATCTCTACTATCATCAGTGGTAGGTATCTCTACTATCATCAGTGGTATCTCTACTATCATCAGTGGTATCTCTACTATCATCAGTGGTATCTCTACTATCATCAGTGGTATCTCTACTATCATCAGTGGTATCTCTACTATCATCAGTGGTATCTCTACTATCATCAGTGGTATCTCTACTATCATCAGTGGTATCTCTACTATCATCAGTGGTATCTCTACTATCATCAGTGGTATCTCTACTATCATCAGTGGTACCTCTACTATCATCAGTGGTACCTCTACTATCATCAGTGGTATCTCTACTATCATCAGTGGTATCTCTACTATCATCAGTGGTATCTCTACTATCATCAGTGGTATCTCTACTATCATCAGTGGTATCTCTACTATCATCAGTGGTACCTCTACTATCATCAGTGGTATCTCTACTATCATCAGTGGTATCTCTACTATCATCAGTGGTAGGTACCTCTACTCTCATCAGTGGTATCTCTACTATCATCAGTGGTACCTCTACTATCATCAGTGGTAGGTATCTCTACTATCATCAGTGGTAGGTATCTCTACTGTCATCAGTGGTACCTCTACTATCATCAGTGGTATATCTACTATCATCAGTAGTACCTCTACTATCATCAGTGGTATCTCTACTATCATCAGTGGTATCTCTACTATCATCAGTGGTATCTCTACTATCATCAGTGGTACCTCTACTATCATCAGTGGTATCTCTACTATCATCAGTGGTATCTCTACTATCATCAGTGGTACCTCTACTATCATCAGTGGTATCTCTACTATCATCAGTGGTAGGTATCTCTACTGTCATCAGTGGTACCTCTACTATCATCAGTGGTATATCTACTATCATCAGTAGTACCTCTACTATCATCAGTGGTATCTCTACTATCATCAGTGGTATCTCTACTATCATCAGTGGTATCTCTACTATCATCAGTGGTACCTCTACTATCATCAGTGGTACCTCTACTATCATCAGTGGTATCTCTACTATCATCAGTGGTATCTCTACTATCATCAGTGGTATCTCTACTATCATCAGTGGTACCTCTACTATCATCAGTGGTATATCTACTATCATCAGTAGTACCTCTACTATCATCAGTGGTATCTCTACTATCATCAGTGGTACCTCTACTATCATCAGTGGTATCTCTACTATCATCAGTGGTATCTCTACTATCATCAGTGGTATCTCTACTATCATCAGTGGTATCTCTACTATCATCAGTGGTACCTCTACTATCATCAGTGGTACCTCTACTATCATCAGTGGTACCTCTACTATCATCAGTGGTACCTCTACTATCATCAGTGGTATCTCTACTATCATCAGTGGTACCTCTACTATCATCAGTGGTATCTCTACTATCATCAGTGGTATCTCTACTATCATCAGTGGTATCTCTACTATCATCAGTGGTATCTCTACTATCATCAGTGGTACCTCTACTATCATCAGTGGTACCTCTACTCTCATCAGTGGTATCTCTACTATCATCAGTGGTATCTCTACTATCATCAGTGGTACCTCTACTCTCATCAGTGGTATATCTACTATCATCAGTGGTATCTCTACTATCATCAGTGGTATCTCTACTATCATCAGTGGTAGGTAGCAGGGTGTATAAGGTGAGCTGCTGCCTGCATTGGGAGTTTAGTATCAGCACCAATGTGAAAGCAGTAGACATTTTCTGTTGACTAGAGAGACGTTACCACAAGTCTTATCACCGTCTGTTTTTTTAAAGCACATGAAGACACTGCATCTCAAACGGGCCCTGGTCTAAAGTAGTGCACTATATAGGGAACAGGGTGCCATAGGGTTCTGGTCTAATGTAGTGCACTATATATAAGGAATAGAGTGCCATTGGGCTCTGGTCTAAAGTAGTCCACTATATTTAGGGAATAGGGTGCCATAGGGCTCTGGTCTAAAGTAGTGCACTATATATAGGGAATAGGGTGCCATAGGGCTCTGGTCTAAAGTAGTGCACTATATAGGGAACAGGGTGCCATAGGGCTCTGGTCTAAAGTAGTGCACTATATAGGGAATAGGGTGCCATAGGGCTCTGGTCTAAAGTAGTGCACTATATAGGGAATAGGGTGCCATAGGGCTCTGGTCTAAAGTAGTGCACTATATATAGGGAATAGGGTGCCATAGGGCTCTGGTCTAAAGTAGTGCACTATATATAGGGAATAGGGTGCCATAGGGCTCTGGTCTAAAGTAGTGCACTATATAGGGAATAGGGTGCATAGGGCTCTGGTCTAAAGTAGTGCACTATATAGGGAATAGGGTGCATAGGGCTCTGGTCTAAAGTAGTGCACTATATAGGGAATAGGGTGCCATAGGGCTCTGGTCTAATGTAATGCACTATATATAGGGAATAGAGTGCCATTGGGCTCTGGTCTAATGTAATGCACTATATATAGGGAATAGAGTGCCATTGGGCTCTGGTCTAAAGTAGTGCACTATATATAGGGAATAGGGTGCCATAGGGCTCTGGTCTAATGTAATGCACTATATATAAGGAATAGAGTGCCATTGGGCTCTGGTCTAAAGTAGTGCACTATATTTAGGGAATAGGGTGCCATAGGGCTCTGGTCTAATGTAATGCACTATATATAAGGAATAGAGTGCCATTGGGCTCTGGTCTAATGTAGTGCACTATATTTAGGGAATAGGGTGCCATAGGGCTCTGGTCTAAAGTAGTCCACTATATTTAGGGAATAGGGTGCAATTTGGGACATTTACGTAGAGACAGTCAGAAGGCTGTACAGTGTTGCTGCGGCAACAGCTCACCTCCTAACTGACTGACTGACTGCAATCTCACTAACTCTCTCATGGCAACTTTCAAGTCTGGTTTACAGCTCAAATATACTAATAGTTTAAAAGAATGAGAGAAACTAACTCAGTTATACAACCATGTACACATATGTCCAACTCTCATCAGAGGGGGAAACATGTTTATATATATGCTGTTTATAATCATACATATTAGGGTTGTCAAAGTTAACATGTTTAAAACATTAATCAATGTCTTTACCACAAGGAACCTTTTAATAAAGCACACGTTTCCTCAAGGAACCTTTTAAGGGCAAACGTTTCCTCAAGGAACCTTTTAAGGGAACACGTTTCCTCAAGGAACCTTTTAAGGGAACACGTTTCCTCAAGGAACCTTTTAAGGGCACACGTTTCCTCAAGGAACCTTTTAAGGGAACACGTTTCCTCAAGGAACCTTTTAAGGGAACACGTTTCGTCAAGGAACCTTTTAAGGGCACACGTTTCCTCAAGGAACCTTTTAAGGGAACACGTTTCCTCAAGGAACCTTTTAAGGGCACACGTTTCCTCAAGGAACCTTTTAAGGGAACACGTTTCGTCAAGGAACCTTTTAAGGGCACACGTTTCCTCAAGGAACCTTTTAAGGGCACACGTTTCCTCAAGGAACCTTTTAAGGGCACACGTTTCCTCAAGGAACCTTTTAAGGGAACACGTTTCTTCAAGGAACCTTTTAAGGGCACACGTTTCCTCAAGGAACCTTTTAAGGGAACACGTTTCGTCAAGGAACCTTTTAAGGGCACACGTTTCCTCAAGGAACCTTTTAAGGGCACACGTTTCCTCAAGGAACCTTTTAAGGGCACACGTTTCCTCAAGGAACCTTTTAAGGGCACACGTTTCCTCAAGGAACCTTTTAAGGGCACACGTTTCCTCAAGGAACCTTTTAAGGGCACACGTTTCCTCAAGGAACCTTTTAAGGGCACACGTTTCCTCAAGGAACCTTTTAAGGGAACACGTTTCTTCAAGGAACCTTTTAAGGGCACACGTTTCCTCAAGGAACCTTTTAAGGGCACACGTTTCCTCAAGGAACCTTTTAAGGGAACACGTTTCCTCAAGGAACCTTTTAAGGGAACACGTTTCCTCAAGGAACCTTTTAAGGGAACACGTTTCCTCAAGGAACCTTTTAAGGGAACACGTTTCTTCAAGGAACCTTTTAAGGGAACACGTTTCCTCAAGGAACCTTTTAAGGGAACACGTTTCTTCAAGGATCAGATGTCCTGTTACCTACCTTTTAAGGGCACACGTTTCCTCAAGGAACCTTTTAAGGGCACACGTTTCCTCAAGGAACCTTTTAAGGGAACACGTTTCCTCAAGGAACCTTTTAAGGGAACACGTTTCCTCAAGGAACCTTTTAAGGGAACACGTTTCCTCAAGGAACCTTTTAAGGGAACACGTTTCCTCAAGGAACCTTTTAAGGGAACACGTTTCCTCAAGGAACCTTTTAAGGGAACACAAGGAACCTTTTACAGCACACGTTTCCACAACAACCCTTTTAAGGGCAGAACACAGCCCAGCTACAGTCAATGTTTGTGCCTTGACATAGAACTCCTTTACTTCGCTGAAGACCGTGTGCCTCTAGCACAAAATCATGTCAAAGTTATGGTTCGATAGTTTTGGCCTCACTAACGACGCCTTGTTGCCTATTCCCTGCCTGTACTTTAGCCAATCAGATGTCCTGTTACCTACCTATTGCCTGGTCTCCTGGACTACGTTACTAGCCTTTTCCCTGCCTGTACTGTTGCCTTGCTGGACCCCCTGTGTATGACCTTCTGCCTGCCCCTGGACCCAGCTACCTGCCTCGTCCTGTGTATGACCTTCTGCCTGCCCCTGGACCCAGCTACCTGCTTCCTCCTGTGTATGACCTCCTGTCTGCCCCTGGACCCAGCTACCTGCCTCCTCCTGTGTATGACCTCCTGCCTGCCCCTGGACCCAGCTACCTGCCTCCTCCTGTGTATGACCTTCTGCCTGCCCCTGGACCCAGCTACCTGCTTCCTCCTGTGTATGACCTCCTGCCTGCCCCTGGACCCAGCTACCTGCCTCCTCCTGTGTATGACCTTCTGCCTGCCCCTGGACCCAGCTACCTGCTTCCTCCTGTGTATGACCTCCTGCCTGCCCCTGGACCCAGCTACCTGCCTCTTCCTGTGTATGACCTCCTGCCTGCCCCTGGACCCAGCTACCTGCCTCCTCCTGTGTATGACCTTCTGCCTGCCCCTGGACCCAGCTACCTGCCTCCTCCTGTGTATGCCCTTCTGCCTGCCCCTGGACCCAGCTACCTGCCTCCTCCTGTGTATGACCTTCTGCCTGCCCCTGGACCCAGCTACCTGCTTCCTCCTGTGTATGACCTCCTGTCTGCCCCTGGACCCAGCTACCTGCCTCCTCCTGTGTATGACCTCCTGCCTGCCCCTGGACCCAGCTACCTGCCTCCTCCTGTGTATGACCTTCTGCCTGCCCCTGGACCCAGCTACCTGCTTCCTCCTGTGTATGACCTCCTGCCTGCCCCTGGACCCAGCTACCTGCCTCCTCCTGTGTATGACCTTCTGCCTGCCCCTGGACCCAGCTACCTGCTTCCTCCTGTGTATGACCTCCTGCCTGCCCCTGGACCCAGCTACCTGCCTCTTCCTGTGTATGACCTCCTGCCTGCCCCTGGACCCAGCTACCTGCCTCCTCCTGTGTATGACCTCCTGCCTGCCCCTGGACCCAGCTACCTGCCTCCTCCTGTGTATGCCCTTCTGCCTGCCCCTGGACCCAGCTACCTGCCTCCTCCTGTGTATGACCTCCTGCCTGCCCCTGGACCCAGCTACCTGCCTCCTCCTGTGTATGCCCTTCTGCCTGCCCCTGGACCCAGCTACCTGCCTCCTCCTGTGGTCCTTTGCGAATAAATAACTGTTGCGCCCTGTGCTCGAAACCAGCTCTCTGTCTCCCATCTTGTTACAATGCTTCAAAGTTAGGCTGCATATGCAAGAGTGGGGTGAGGATGTGTGTGAGAGCGGGAGTTTGTTTTGCATGTCCCAGTGGGTGGAGATTTCCCTTAACCCTTAACCAACCATTTCCGCAGCCCTGCTGAAATAGAATTAACATAATAAAAACATCCCTGGCTAAATCTGTCTGTAACGCTGGAGATATCTTATTTTTTTCTCCACATTTTGTTACGTTTACAGCCTCATTCTAAAATGGATCAAATAGTTTTTTTCACTCATCAATCTACACACAATAAGCCATAATGACGTCACAATACCCCATAATGACATCACAATACCCCATAATTACATCACAATACGCCATAATGACATCACAATACCCCATAATGACATCATAATACCCCATAATGACGTCACAATACCCCATAATGATGTCACAATACCCCATAATGACATCAAAATACCCCATAATGATGTCACAATACCCCATAATGACGAAGCAATCCAATAAAGTTGTAGAAACATCTCAAGGATGATCAATGGAAACAGGATGCACCTGAGTTCAATTTCGAGTCTCATAGCAAAGGGTCTGAATACTTATGTAAATAAGTTATTTCTGTTTGTTTTTGGAAATCAATTTGCTAATATTTTTTTAAACCTGTTTTCGCTTTGTCATTACGGGAAAAAACAATGTAATCCATTTTAGAATAAGGCTCTATCTAACAAAATGTGTATCAGACTCTTCCCTGGCTGTATGGTCTGTGCGTGCTAGCAGTCACACCAGGCTAACGGTGTATAAGGCTCTATCTAACAAAATGTGTATCAGACTCTTCCCTGGCTGTATGGTCTGTGCGTGCTAGCAGTCACACCAGGCTAACGGTGTATAAGGCTCTATCTAACAAAATGTGTATCAGACTCTTCCCTGGCTGTATGGTCTGTGCGTGCTAGCAGTCACACCAGGCTAACGGTGTATAAGGCTCTATCTAACAAAATGTGTATCAGACTCTTCCCTGGCTGTATGGTCTGTGCGTGCTAGCAGTCACACCAGGCTAACGGTGTATAAGGCTCTATCTAACAAAATGTGTATCAGACTCTTCCCTGGCTGTATGGTCTGTGCGTGCTAGCAGTCACACCAGGCTAACGGTGTATAAGGCTCTATCTAACAAAATGTGTATCAGACTCTTCCCTGGCTGTATGGTCTGTGCGTGCTAGCAGTCACACCAGGCTAACGGTGTATAAGGCTCTATCTAACAAAATGTGTATCAGACTCTTCCCTGGCTGTATGGTCTGTGCGTGCTAGCAGTCACACCAGGCTAACGGTGTATAAGGCTCTATCTAACAAAATGTGTATCAGACTCTTCCCTGGCTGTATGGTCTGTGCGTGCTAGCAGTCACACCAGGCTAACGGTGTATAAGGCTCTATCTAACAAAATGTGGACAAAGAGAAAAGGTGTGAATATTTTCCCAATGCACTGGATATATGGAGATAGTTTATTTCCTAAAATAATAAATACATATTAAAAAAAAAAAAAAATGTTTCCTGATTTCTTATATCTCTCAGATGTAGGACAGACACTTCATAACAAACATGTTTTTAACATTTTTTTTACAAATATTTTATTTTTTGCATTTTCCAATTAAGAACATTTAAAACAAAAGTGAAAAGATATTGGACAACGACAGGACAAAGTGACAGTAACAGACGAACGTAACAAAAATAAATTATAATTATAGTTATATAAATAAACATACAATAATAAAAAATAAACAAATATTTAATAAATATTTAAAAAAAAAATAAATAAATAACGAGACATTGGATCAGCTGCCGTAGGCTACATAATATACATTACGTGTGAAACATTATGTGAGGATTATATATAGATTCAATCAATGAGATGTGGGGAGATTCTCCATATAGTCAATAAAAGGTTGCCAAATTCTGTAAAATGTCTTTAACTTATTCCTCAAGCAGGAAGTGATTTTCTCCAAAGGGATACAACTATTAACTTCCGAAAGCCACATTGCAACTGGCAGGGAGGAATCCAATTTCCATTTCAAGGCAATACATTTCTTGGCCATCGCTAGCAATATTTCTGTTAGCTTTATAGTATGGCTTTGCCTAAGATTGGTGTTAGTAAAGTTACCCAGTAGACAGACCTCCGGGTCTAAAGGGAATGCAACCCCGTGAATTGAGGATATGGTATCGCATACCCCCTGCCAGAAACCGTGTAGTTTTGAACACTGCCAAGTGGAATGGAGGAATGTTCCTTCATCTGAGCCACATCTAAAACATAGGGAGGAGATATCTGGGTTGAACCCGTGCAGTCTAGATGGGGTGATATAGAGCTGATGGAGGAATGTTCCTGAGCCACATCTAAAACATAGGGAGGAGATATCTGGGCTGAACCTGTGCAGTCTAGATGGGGTGATATAGAGCTGATGGAGGAAATTAAACTGGACCCGTCTGTATCTGGAGTTCAATGTGGATGTAACCCCATCCCTGCACAGGTCACTCCATAGATCCTCATCAAGATCAATACCCAGATCTTTCTCCCATCTAAGTCGGGGTTCATCTAGCCCAGGCAGTGTTAGTCCTGACATAAGAGCATTGTAAACACGGGAAATGGTCTTGAACAGTGGTTGGTCTGCGTGGCAGAGTTGTTCAATAGGTGACATCTTAGGTAGGTTCCATTGTCCCTTGAGAGTCACCCTAATAAAGTTTCGTAGTTGTAGGTAGCTAAAGAAGTCCCTGTTAGGCAAGTGGTATTTCTGTTTCAGCTGATCAAAAGACATAAGAACTCCCTCCTCGTAACAATGTTCCAGAAGAGTGATCCCCTTATCAGACCATGGTCTAAAGTTACTATTCTGGAAAAACATAGGGATCAATCTATTGTTCCATAAAGGGGTTTTAGGGAAAGGAATCCCCTCGTCCGAACAGCTCATGCAGTTTGCACCATGCCAGGACAGAATGTATGATTAAAGGGTTGTCTGTGATGGTTTTTATAGATTTTCTGTCCCATTTGTAAAACAGATCTGCCCCAGTGTCCTCATTTACCTCAAGCTTTTCAATGTTCAACCATGAGGAGAGGGGCCATTGTCAAACCTCTGAGCCAGAAACCTAGACTGTGCAGCCCAGTAGTACATTCTAAAATTGGGGAGGTTTAAGCCCCCTTGACTGTAATCAAGGGTCAGTTTATCCAGGCCAACCCTAGGGGTTTTGCCGTGCCAGATAAACCGTCTGGTCAGCTTGTCGAGAGAGGAAAAAATGCTGCGGGAACAGGGATAGGGAGAGATTGAAACAGATATAGAAACCTGGGCAGGACATTCATTTTAATTACATTGATTCTACCCAGTGAGAGGCAGGTCCATCCATTTACAAAGGTCAACCTCCACCTTTTGCAACTAACTGGCCAGATTGAGTTTATAGAGGTTGTTCAGATTACCATCCACCATTATGCCCAAATATGTGAAGCCCATAGGAGACCATCTAAAAGGAAACTTGTGCTTGATGGTATGATGGTCAAAGACAGACAACGGTAAGATTTCACTTTTATCAAGATTGACCTTATATCCAGAGAAAGAACTATAACACTGTAGTAGGATCTGCAAGTGAGAGGGAGTGTTCTGGGTTTGTTAGAAATAAGATAAGGTCATCCGCAAAGAGTGATAATTTATGGGTATGGGGGCCCACCTCAAAGCCATGTATGTCAGGGCACGTTCTTAATAGCCTCAGCCAACGGTTCGATGGCGAGGGCAAAGAGGTGGGGGCTAATTGGGCAACCTTGTCTGTTCCCCCTATAAAGAGGGAAAGAGGAGGAAGTAATCCCATTGGTAGCATTCCTAGCTTTAGGAGATTTGTAGAGTGATTTTATCAAATTTACAAACACGGTACCTAAACCGAACTTTTCCAAGACGTGGAAGAGGTATGGCCATTCAACCCTATCAAAGGCCTTTTCAGCGTCGAGGGAGACTGCGACACCAGGTATTTTGTTTTTGTTAGCAAGTTGAATTATATCAAAGAACCTTCTGAGATTATTGGAGGACAATCTATTAATTATGAAGCCAGTCTGATCTGGGTTGACCAACAGGGGAAGACATGACTCCAGTCTCTTAGATAGCATCTTGGTGACCAGTTTACAATCTGTGTTAAGGAGAGAGATTGGTCTATAGGAGGCGCACTTTAGCGGGTTTTTCCCTTTCTTGTGGATTACAGTAATCACTGCTTGAGAGAAGGACTCTGGAAAGCAGTTGTCTTCTCTGGCTTTTTAAGTAGCCTCCATAAGGTAGGGGACCAACAGCTCCCAGCTTCCACACGCATAAATTCTTTATAGAACTCTGGAGGAAGCCATCCTCCCCAGGAGATTTATTAGAAGGTAAGGATTTAATGGCCTCCAACAATTCAGGGACTGAGAAGTGTTCACTCAGGCGCTCGCTTTGTCTTCCCCTGACAGGCATGGGAGGTTGAGAGAGGAGAGAAAGGAGTCTATCTCTGATAGATCATCGCTTGATTGGGAAGTGTAGAGGTCTTCATAGTATTTCTTAAAAGTATTATTCATTTCAGTAGGGTCGAAAGATATCTCTTTAGTAAAGAGTTTCTATGGCATTAATTGTCCTCTTACTTTCCTCTGCTTTCAGTTGCCATGCCAATACTTTGTGAGCTTTCTCTCCAAGCTCATAATAACGCTGTTTTGATTTAGTGATGGCCCTCTCAGCTTGATATGTGTTCAGAATATTATATTTAAGTTTTTATTTACCAAAAGCCTGTATAGATCTTTAGTCGGGCCACTTTGGTAGGTTTTCTCTAGCTCTGAGATTTCAGATTCAAGGGCACTCAGTTCCGCACCGTGTTTTTTCTTCAGCCCTTTAGTATAGGAAATAATCTGTCCCCTCAGGTAGGCTTTCAATGTGTCCCAAAGAATGAAGCTGTCAGGAGCAGAGGTTTGTTTATCAAAGTAAAAATATTGATCTGCTCTTTGATGAATGCACAAAATTCAGGTTGCTTTAGGAGTGTAGAATTTAGTCTCCATCTATATGCTCCATTTACCTTGGTAGGAATGGAGATTGATAATACCAGAGAAGAATGGTCACTAAGCAACCTGGGAAGATACTCTTCATAGTATCTAACACTCTATGAAACAGTTGTGTCGAAAGTAAAAAGTTATCTATGCGTGTGTGTGTCTTGTGTGGGTGTGAATAAAAAGAGTAGTCCCTATCCTGTGGGTGCAACTGTCTCCAGATGTCTAGTAAATTGAGATCTTTCGTGAATGACACGGTGAGCTTGCCGGCTTTGGTAGGAAGTGAGGGTTTATCAGAAGACCTATCAAGAACTGTATCAAAGCAAAAATTAAAATCCCCTCCAACCAGTAGCCATCCTGGTGGTGCTTGAGCAACCTGAAGGAAGACATTCTGAATAAACATATGGTCATCGAAGTTAGGAGCATAAATATTCAATAGGTGTCAAGACTCTGAAAACATATTCCCCTGTCAGGCACAAAGTAAAAAACAAACCTGCCAGAGGGATCAGAGATGGTGTTGTTGACTCTGAAAACATATGTCCCTGCACCAAAACAAACCTGCCAGATTTCAGAGATGGTGTTTTGGACTTGAAAACATAGCCCCTGCACCAAAACAAACCTGCCAGATCGGTATCTAACACTCTGAAAACAGTTGTGTCCAAAACAAAAAGTTATCAGAGATGGTGTTGTCTTGTGACTCAAAACAAAAAACATCCCTGTTGCCCCTGCACCAAAACAACTGTCTGCCAGAGGGATCAGAGATGGTGTTGATCTTTCTGAATGACATATTTGCACCAAAACAAACCTGCCAGAGGGATCAGAGACCTGGTGTTGTTGACTCTGAAAACATATTCCCTGCACCAAAACAAACTGAATAAACTGCCTGAGGGATCAGAGATGGTATTCTGAAAACAGTGCCAGAGGGTCCAAGACTCTGAAAACATATGCCCCTGCACCAAAACAAACCTGCCAGAGGGATCAGAGATGGTGTTGTTGACGCAGAAGGGGATGTGTCTACTTATCAAAATTGCAGTTCCTAAACTTTGGAGTTAAGAGGAAAAAAAAAATGTCCTTCCCATTCCCTCTTCAATGTCTTGTGTTCACTGGCTGTAAGATGTGTTTCTTGTAAAAACACAATGTCAGCCTTTAATTTCTTAAGGTATGTATATAGACTCTTTTCCTTTTAATCGGGCTGTTAAGACCTTTTACGTTGAATGTGACATATTTTAGTGGATTAAGCATAGGCTGGGTTTCAAATATGTAACTGAATAGAAATCTATCATATGCAGATAATTAGGAAATGTTTCAACTTTGATTTGAGCACAAAAGTGACCTGTGTGTCTCTTTAGGAAGGAAACAATAAACATAGAAAAAAGGAAGAAAAAATAAATAAAAATCCCACCCACCCCGATTGTCAGACTAGAACAACAGTCCCAACAGTCAAACATGAATACACTTGTAGAGATACGTTGCTGCTCGCTTTCCATCTTGCTCTTACTAGCTAAACCTTGGCGTAAACTAAAACCTGCGAGCTCTCTAAATTGAAAACGAACGTTGTGAATAGATATTTACGGCTGAATATTTACTGCCCACGGTAAGGGCTGCTTGAGTCTCTTTGCGAAAGATTAACATAAATGAGGGGGAAAGCAGTGGGCCTAAACCCACTTATTGCTTCGCCCAGTAGATATGGACTAAACCAAAATATACTCTCCTGTAAATGTAATAGAACTCACCCCGGGAAGATACGGTTAGTTGAAAATGTACAAATCAATTAAAGTGACCGGGAGATACCAGCAGTTCAATCCGGATAAGAGAAAACAAACGACTGCATCTTATCCCCCAGAGACCGTCCTGGCTCCATTTTATGGCTCCAGCTCACGTTGCATCTTATCCCCCAGAGAGACCGTCCTGGCTCAGACGTTGCATCTTATCCCCCAGAGAGACCGTCCTGCATCTTATCCCCCAGAGAGCTCAGACGTTGCATTTTATCCCCCAGAGAGACCGTCCTGGCTCAGACGTTGCATCTTATCCCCCAGAGAGACCGTCCTGGCTCAGACGTTGCATCTTATCCCCCAGAGAGACCGTCCTGGCTCAGACGTTGCATCTTATCCCCCAGAGAGACCGTCCTGGCTCAGACGTTGCATCTTATCCCCCAGAGAGACCGTCCTGGCTCAGACGTTGCATTTTATCCCCCAGAGAGACCGTCCTGGCTCAGACGTTGCATCTTATCCCCCAGAGAGACCGTCCTGGCTCAGACGTTGCATCTTATCCCCTAGAGAGACCGTCCTGGCTCAGACTCAGACGTTGCATTTATCCCCCAGAGAGACCGTCCTGGCTCAGACGTTGCATCTTATCCCCCAGAGAGACCGTCCTGGCTCAGACTCAGACGTTGCTCAGTTCTTTGAGAAAAGTGTGCACTTCTCCCAGTGTGTTGAAGAGATGGCTTCGGCCTTTGTACTGAACTTTCATCCGCGCAGGGTGGATGAGGTAGCCGGTGATGTTCTTCTCCTTCAGTGCTTTGGCGGCAGGTCTGAACTGCTTGTGGCGTCTGGCGAGGTCGGCGCTCATATCTGGGAAAAGGCTGACCTGACCCTCTTCCCATCGATGGCGATGTCCCCTTTGGCTCTTGCGAGTTGCAGTATCTTCTCTCTGTCTTGTTATTCATTTCTACTGGCTAATATCAATAATGAACATATTCAACAGTTCATCAAATAATGGTTTTTATTTATAACTTCTTATACCTTCTAGGGTCTTTAAGAAGCTAAATCAACTAGCTGAATGATCCTTGGTATGCCCCCGTCCCCCCGTCCCCGTCCCCCCCGTCCCCCTTGGTGCCCATCTTAAAACAATTCCATAATGTGTCAGCTTAGAAAAAGCTTTCTTTGGTGCCAAATTTGAGCAAATTACAAACATTTTTTACTAACGAATGCTATTAACTCGATTCATTATTTAAATCGTTTGACGACAGCCCTAATCTTATATCGTTCCTTCGGAAAGAATTCACACCCCTCGACATATTCACATTTTATTATGTGACAACCTGATTTCAAAATGGATGACATTTGTTAAGAATCTCACCCATCTACACACAATAACCCATAATGACAAAGTGACAGCCAGCCAGCCAGCCAGCCAGCCAGCCAGACAGACAGACAGACAGACAGACAGACAGACAGACAGACAGACAGACAGACAGACAGACACACGGACAGACCATACAGTCAGGGAAGAGTCTGATACAATGAGAGAGTTATTTCCCCTGTTGGTTATAATAGGACTGGGTGTAACCGTTAGCCTGGTGTGACTGCTAGCACGGACAGACAGCCAGACAGCCAGACAGACAGACAGACAGACAGACAGACAGACAGACAGACAGACAGACAGACAGACAGACAGACAGACAGTACATCAGACAGACGGACAGACAGTACATCAGACAGACGGACAGACAGACAGCCAGACAGACAGACAGACAGACAGACAGACAGACAGACAGACAGACAGACAGACAGACAGACAGACAGACAGACAGACAGACAGACAGACAGGAGGTTGGAAGGGAGATACTTCTCTAATGGAACATCGCTAAGTCTGTAATAGTACTCGTTAAAGTGGAACTGACAGTGTGTTAACTACTTTGTAGATATGAAAGAAATAGACAATCATAATATCTGTCAAAATCCCAGTTTATGCTATAAAACCAACTTTGTAACATTCCATGAGTAAGGCAATGTTGGCAGAACCGATGGATGCAGTTCAATGCATGATTAATAGAATTCACCAATACATTTCTTAGTATTCCCAAAAAAAGCATATTGCTATCGGGTTGTAAATCGCAGCTGGCCTGGTACGTTGTTTACTGCCTCCCATTCGGGATCCACTGTTTCAGTTTCAACGACTCAATATTCTGGACAAAAACATACCTATGTTATAAAGGCTGGGAGTGTCACTACAATCAAACAAGCAAAAGGCAATGATCACAAGTCAGTGTTAACGTGGCTAGTAGCCTAGCGTATCTATTTATGTAGCGAGCTAAAAGCACAGAGCCTAACGTTAGCTAGCTAGCTGTTTAGGAGGATGACATGTCATTGGAAGGAGAGGGTGAGTGACTGACCCTTTTTCCCCCTCATATCGTTTTTCGGTGGCTATACACAGCAGGGCAGGGTAGCCTAGTGGTTAGAGTGTTGGACTAGTAAGCGAAAGGTTGCAAGTTCGAATCCCCGAGCTGACAAGGTACAAATCTGTCATTCTGCCCCTGAACAGGCAGTTAACCCACTGTTCCTAGGCTGTCATTGAAAGTAAGAATTTGTTCTAGTAAAATTAAAATTAAATGTTGGAAGTTGAAAAACTGCATATCCAGACGCTCTGAAATTTCAGAGCGTCTCGTCTGTATGCCAGAGCGAAGAATAACTGACGAAAATACATTTACGAACGAAAACCCACTGAATTCTCACCCCCCCCCCTTTAAGATTTAGATGCACTATTGTAAAGTGACTATTCTACTGGATGTCATAAGGTGAATGCACCAATTTGTAAGTCGCTCTGGATAAGAGCGTCTGCTAAATGACTTAAATGTAATGTAATGAATATGACCGGGGTTTAGTAAACGTAGGCAAACAAAAAGTAATAATTAATCAAGAACGTTCTAGATAACATGTAAACAGCCTAACAGCTCTGTTACGGTGAGTAAAATGGTCAGAGTGAGGTGTTCTCCGCTAGCCAACTTTAGCCAGTTAGCTGGAGTGCTTGGTTGGGACAAGCATGCATTGGCAGGCAAGCTGCAGAAGGACGAGCAGTCTACTTACTCTTCCCCATTGTTTATCTCGATGAAAAAGTTTGAGAGGTTTTATCTAACGTTCCTTTGTTAGATCTAAGCTCATCTTGATCTGGCTAGCATTAGTTATTGATCTGGCTAGCATTAGTTGTTGATCTGGCTAGCATTAGTTATTGATCTGGCTAGCATTAGATGTTGATCTGGCTAGCATTAGTTATTGATCTGGCTAGCATTAGTTATTGATCTGGCTAGCATTAGTTATTGATCTGGCAAGCATTAGTTATTGATCTGGCTAGCATTAGTTATTGATCTGGCAAGCATTAGCTGTTGATCTGGCAAGCATTAGTTATTGATCTGGCAAGCATTAGCTGTTGATCTGGCTAGCATTAGTTATTGATCTGGCAAGCATTAGTTATTGATCTGGCTAGCATTAGTTATTGATCTGGCAAGCATTAGCTGTTGATCTGGCTAGCATTAGTTATTGATCTGGCTAGCATTAGTTATTGATCTGGCTAGCATTAGTTATTGATCTGGCTAGCATTAGTTATTGATCTGGCTAGCATTAGCTGTTGATCTGGCTAGCATTAGTTATTGATCTGGCTAGCATTAGTTATTGATCTGGCTAGCATTAGTTATTGATCTGGCTAGCATTAGTTGTTGATCTGGCTAGCATTAGTTATTGATCTGGCTAGCATTAGCTGTTGATCTGGCTAGCATTAGTTATTGATCTGGCTAGCATTAGTTATTGATCTGGCTAGCATTAGCTGTTGATCTGGCTAGCATTAGCTGTTGATCTGGCTAGCATTAGTTGTTGATCTGGCTAGCATTAGTTGTTGATCTGGCTAGCATTAGTTGTTGATCTGGCTAGCATTAGTTATTGATCTGGCTAGCATTAGCTGTTGATCTGGCTAGCATTAGTTATTGATCTGGCTAGCATTAGCTGTTGATCTGGCTAGCATTAGCTGTTGATCTGGCAAGCATTAGTTGTTGATCTGGCTAGCATTAGTTGTTGATCTGGCTAGCATTAGCTGTTGATCTGGCTAGCATTAGCTGTTGATCTGGCTAGCATCAGTTATTGATCTGGCTAGCATTAGCTGTTGATCTGGCTAGCATTAGTTATTGATCTGGCTAGCATTAGTTATTGATCTGGCTAGCATTAGCTGTTGATCTGGCTAGCATTAGCTGTTGATCTGGCTAGCATTAGTTATTGATCTGGCTAGCATTAGTTATTGATCTGGCTAGCATTAGTTATTGATCTGGCTAGCATTAGTTGTTGATCTGGCTAGCATTAGTTGTTGATCTGGCTAGCATTAGTTATTGATCTGGCTAGCATTAGCTGTTGATCTGGCTAGCATTAGTTGTTGATCTGGCTAGCATTAGTTGTTGATCTGGCTAGCATTAGTTGTTGATCTGGCTAGCATTAGCTGTTGATCTGGCTAGCATTAGCTGTTGATCTGGCTAGCATTAGTTATTGATCTGGCTAGCATTAGCTGTTGATCTGGCTAGCATTAGTTGTTGATCTGGCTAGCATTAGCTGTTGATCTGGCTAGCATTAGCTGTTGATCTGGCAAGCATTAGTTGTTGATCTGGCTAGCATTAGTTGTTGACCTTTATTAAACACCAGAGGACTTCCTGCTGAACCAACATGACCTTTATTAAACACCAGAGGACTTCCTGCTGAACCAACATGACCTTTATGAAACACCAGAGGACTTCCTGCTGTACCAACATGACCTTAATTAAACACCAGAGGACTTCCTGCTGAACCAACATGACCTTAATTAAACACCAGAGGACTTCCTGCTGAACCAACATGACCTTTATTAAACACCAGAGGACTTCCTGCTGAACCAACATGACCTTTATTAAACACCAGAGGACTTCCTGCTGTACCAACATGACCTTTATTAAACACCAGAGGACTTCCTGCTGAACCAACATGACCTTTATTAAACACCAGAGGACTTCCTGCTGAACCAACATGACCTTTATGAAACACCAGAGGACTTCCTGCTGAACCAACATGACCTTTATGAAACACCAGAGGACTTCCTGCTGAACCAACATGACCTTTATTAAACACCAGAGGACTTCCTGCTGAACCAACATGACCTTTATTAAACACCAGAGGACTTCCTGCTGAACCAACATGACCTTTATTAAACACCAGAGGACTTCCTGCTGAACCAACATGACCTTTATTAAACACCAGAGGACTTCCTGCTGAACCAACATGACCTTTATGAAACACCAGAGGACTTCCTGCTGAACCAACATGACCTTTATTAAACACCAGAGGACTTCCTGCTGAAACAACATGACCTTTATGAAACACCAGAGGACTTCCTGCTGAACCAACATGACCTTTATGAAACACCAGAGGACTTCCTGCTGAACCAACATTACCTTTATTAAACACCAGAGCACTTCCTGCCGTCTGTCTCTCCATCATTACCAACTGTTGTCCTGGAATGTGTCCCAAATGGCCCCTGTGTTGTCTATGTAGTGCCCTCATGTTGCCCAGAGCCATTTGGGGTAAGTCTTAGACCAAGGTTAGTGAGGCTCCGTTCAGAATGTGTCCCAAATGGCCCCTGTGTTGTCTATGTAGTGCCCTCATGTTGCCCAGCGCCATATGGGGTAAGTCTTAGACCAAGGTTAGTGAGGCTCCGTTCAGAATGTGTCCCACCATTCCCTATAGCCTACCCCATAGAGCTCTGTTCTCTAACCACGCCCTATAGCCTACCCCATAGAGCTCTGTTCTCTAACCATGCCCTATAGCCTACCCCATAGAGCTCTGTCCTCTAACCATGCCATATAGCCTACCTCATAGAGCTCTGTTCTCTAACCATGCCCTATAGCCTACCTCATAGAGCTCTGTAATCTAACCATTCCCTATAGCCTACCCCATAGAGCTCTGTTCTCTAACCATGCCCTATAGCCTACCCCATAGATCTCTGTTCTCTAAATGCCCTATAGCCTACCCCATAGAGCTCTGTTCTCTAACCATGCCCTATAGCCTACCCCATAGAGCTCTGTTCTCTAACCATGCCCTATAGCCTACCCCATAGAGCTCTGTTCTCTAACCATCCCCTATAGCCTACCCCATAGATCTCTGTTCTCTAACCATGCCCTATAGCCTACCCCATAGAGCTCTGTTCTCTAACCATGCCCTATAGCCTACCCCATAGAGCTCTGTTATCTAACCATTCCCTATAGCCTACCCCATAGAGCTCTGTTCTCTAACCATGCCCTATAGCCTACCCCATAGATCTCTGTTCTCTAACCATGCCCTATAGCCTACCCCATAGAGCTCTGTTATCTAACCATGCCCTATAGCCTACCCCATAGAGCTCTGTTCTCTAACCATGCCCCATAGCCTACTCCATAGAGCTCTGTTCTCTAACCATGACCTATAGCCTACCCCATAGAGCTCTGTTCTCTAACCATCCCCTATAGCCTACCCCATAGAGTTCTGTTCTCTAACCATGCCCTATAGCCTACCCCATAGAGCTCTGTTCTCTAACCATCCCCTATAGCCTACCCCATAGAGCTCTGTTCTCTAACCATCCCCTATAGCCTACCCCATAGAGCTCTGTTCTCTAACCATGCCCTATAGCCTACCCCATAGAGCTCTGTTCTCTAACCACGCCCTATAGCCTACCCCATAGAGCTCTGTTCTCTAACCATGCCCTATAGCCTACCCCATAGAGCTCTGTTCTCTAACCATGTTATAGACTACCCCATAGAGCTCTGTTCTCTAACCATGCCCTATAGCCTACCCCATAGAGCTCTGTTCTCTAACCATGCCCTATAACCTACCCCATAGAGCTCTGTTCTCTAACCATTCCCTAGCCTACCCCATAGATCTAACCACGCCCTATAGCCTACCCCATAGAGCTCTGTTCTCTAACCATGCCCTATAGTCTACCCCATAGCTCTGTTCTCTAACCATGCCCTAGAGTCTACCCCATAGAGCTCTGTTCTCTAACCATGCCCTATAGCCTACCCCATAGAGCTCTGTTCTCTAACCATGCCCTATTGCCTACCCCATAGAGCTCTGTTCTCTAACCATGCCCTATAGCCTACCCCATAGAGCTCTGTCCTCTAGCCATATAGCCTACCTCATAGAGCTCTGTTCTCTAACCATGCCCTATAGCCTACCCATAGAGCTCTGTTCTCTAACCATGCCCTATAACCTACCCTATAGAGCTCTGTTCTCTAACCACGCCCTATAGCCTACCCCATAGAGCTCTGTTCTCTAACCATGCCCTATAGCCTACCCCATAGAGCTCTGTTATCTAACCATTCCCTACAGCCTACCCCATAGAGCTCTGTTCTCCAACCATCTGCCTACCCTATAGAGCTCTGTTCTCTAACCATGCCCTATAGCCTACCCCATAGAGCTCTGTAATTCATTCCCTATAGCCTACCCCATAGAGCTCTGTTCTCTAACCATGCCCTATAGCCTACCCCATAGATCTCTGTTCTCTAACCATGCCCTATAGCCTACCCCATAGAGCTCTGTTCTCTAACCATGCCCTATAGCCTACCCCATAGAGCTCTGTTCTCTAACCATGCCCTATAGCCTACCCCATAGAGCTCTGTTCTCTAACCATCCCCTATAGCCTACCCCATAGATCTCTGTTCTCTAACCATGCCCTATAGCCTACCCCATAGAGCTCTGTTCTCTAACCATGCCCTATAGCCTACCCCATAGAGCTCTGTTATCTAACCATTCCCTATAGCCTACCCCATAGAGCTCTGTTCTCTAACCATGCCCTATAGCCTACCCCATAGATCTCTGTTCTCTAACCATGCCCTATAGCCTACCCCATAGAGCTCTGTTATCTAACCATGCCCTATAGCCTACCCCATAGAGCTCTGTTCTCTAACCATGCCCCATAGCCTACTCCATAGAGCTCTGTTCTCTAACCATGCCCTATAGCCTACCCCATAGAGCTCTGTTCTCTAACCATGCCCTATAGCCTACCCCATAGAGCTCTGTTCTCTAACCATGCCCTATAGCCTACCCCATAGAGCTCTGTTCTCTAACCATGCCCTATAGCCTACCCCATAGAGCTCTGTTCTCTAACCATCCCCTATAGCCTACCCCATAGATCTCTGTTCTCTAACCATGCCCTATAGCCTACCCCATAGAGCTCTGTTCTCTAACCATGCCCTATAGCCTACCCCATAGAGCTCTGTTATCTAACCATGCCCTATAGCCTACCCCATAGAGCTCTAACCATGCCCTATAGCCTACCCCATAGAGCTCTGCTAACCATGCCCTTAGCCTACCCCATAGAGCTCATCTAACCATGCCCTATAGCCTACCCCATAGAGCTCTGTTCTCTAACCATGTTCTCTAACCCCTATAGCCTACCCCATAGAGCTCTGTTCTCTAACCATCCCCTATAGCCTACCCCATAGAGTTCTGTTCTCTAACCATGCCCTATAGCCTACCCCATAGAGCTCTGTTAACCATCCCCTAAGCCCATAGATGTTCTCTAACCATCCCCTATAGCCTACCCCATAGAGCTCTGTTCTCTAACCATGCCCTATAGCCTACCCCATAGAGCTCTGTTCTCTAACCATGCCCTATAGCCTACCCCATAGAGCTCTGTTCTCTAACCATGCCCTATAGCCTACCCCATAGAGCTCTGTTCTCTAACCATTGCCCTATAGACTACCCCATAGAGCTCTGTTCTCTAACCATGCCCTATAGCCTACCCCATAGAGCTCTGTTCTCTAACCATGCCCTATAACCTACCCTATAGAGCTCTGTTCTCTAACCATTCCCTATAGAGAGCTCTGTTCTCTAACCATGCCCTATAGCCTACCCCATAGAGCTCTGTTCTCTAACATGCATGCCCATAGAGCTAGTTCTCTAACCTAGTCTACCCCATAGAGCTCTGTTCTCTAACCATGCCCTATAGCCTACCCCATAGAGCTCTGTTCTCTAACCATGCCCTATTAGCCTACCCCATAGAGCTCTGTTCTCTAACCATGCCCTATAGCCTACCCCATAGAGCTCTGTCCTCTAACCATGCCATATAGCCTACCTCATAGAGCTCTGTTCTCTAACCATGCCCTATAGCCTACCTCATAGAGCTCTGTTCTCTAACCATGCCCTATAACCTACCCTGTAGAGCTCTGTTCTCTAACCATGCCCTATAGCCTACCCCATAGAGCTCTGTTCTCTAACCATGCCCTATAGCCTACCCCATAGAGCTCTGTTATAACCATTCCCTACAGCCTACCCCATAGAGCTCTGTTCTCCAACCATCCCCTATAGCCTACCCTATAGAGCTCTGTTCTCTAACCACCCCTATAGCCTACCCCATAGAGCTCTGTTAATCTAACCATTGCCCTATAGCCTACCCCATAGAGCTCTGTTCTCTAACCATGCCCTATAGCCTACCCCATAGATCTCTGTTCTCTAACCATGCCCTATAGCCTACCCCATAGAGCTCTGTTCTCTAACCATGCCCTATAGCCTACCCCATAGAGCTCTGTTCTCTAACCATGCCCTATAGCCTACCCCATAGAGCTCTGTTCTCTAACCATCCCCTATAGCCTACCCCATAGATCTCTGTTCTCTAACCATGCCCTATAGCCTACCCCATAGAGCTCTGTTAACCATGCCCTATAGCCTACCCCCCCTATAGCCTACCCCATAGAGCTCTGTTCTCTAACCATGCCCTATAGCCTACCCCATAGATCTCTGTTCTCTAAATGCCCTATAGCCTACCCCATAGAGCTCTGTTATCTAACCATGCCCTATAGCCTACCCCATAGAGCTCTGTTCTCTAACCATGCCCCATAGCCTACCCATAGAGCTCTGTTCTCTAACCATGACCTATAGCCTACCCCATAGAGCTCTGTTCTCTAACCATCCCCTATAGCCTACCCCATAGAGTTCTGTTCTCTAACCATGCCCTATAGCCTACCCCATAGAGCTCTGTTCTCTAACCATCCCCTATAGCCTACCCCATAGAGCTCTGTTCTCTAACCATCCCCTATAGCCTACCCCATAGAGCTCTGTTCTCTAACCATGCCCTATAGCCTACCCCATAGAGCTCTGTTCTCTAACCACGCCCTATAGCCTACCCCATAGAGCTCTGTTCTCTAACCATGCCCTATAGCCTACCCCATAGAGCTCTGTTCTCTAACCATGCCCTATAGACTACCCCATAGAGCTCTGTTCTCTAACCATGCCCTATAGCCTACCCCATAGAGCTCTGTTCTCTAACCATGCCCTATAACCTACCCCATAGAGCTCTGTTCTCTAACCATTCCCTATAGCCTACCCCATAGAGCTCTGTTCTCTAACCACGCCCTATAGCCTACCCCATAGAGCTCTGTTCTCTAACCATGCCCTATAGTCTACCCCATAGAGCTCTGTTCTCTAACCATGCCCTATAGCCTACCCCATAGAGCTCTGTTCTCTAACCATGCCCTATAGCCTACCCCATAGAGCTCTGTTCTCTAACCATGCCCTATAGCCTACCCCATAGAGCTCTGGCCAGAAGTAGTGCACTATATAGGGAATAGGTTACCATTTGTGACCCGGCCACTGTGACCGAGTAGACACCCCCTCCACTGCCTGTGGTCCAACCATCGTCTAGAGAGGGTACCAAGATAGGCCACTGCTTAAACATCTATGATAACAGTCAGATATCACATTCATAATAACATTCAATTTCACAACTTCCTCAAAACATCTTCTTCTTGTGTTACATCTTGTTCATCACTTCAAGTGATCCAGCTGGTGATGTCATTCACTGTTTTGTTTTTTACCTCACTGACAACGTTTACAAAAACAGACGATGGTGATATGAGTCAGAGTGACTGAGTCTGTGTGATTGAGTCTCTGTGACTGAGTTAGTGTGATTGAGTCTCTGTGACTGAGTTAGTGTGACTGAGTATGTGTGACTGAATCAGAGTGACTGAGTTAGTGTCACTGAGTTAGTGTCACTGAGTTAGTGTGACTGAGTCAGAGTGACTGAGTTAGTGTGTTTGAGTCTGTGTTACTGAGTCAGTGTGACTGAGTCTGTGTGATTGAGTCTCTGTGACTGAGTTAGTGTGACTGAGTATGTGTGACTGAATCAGAGTGACTGAGTCAGTAGACAGGCTGATGTACAGCCCTCAGCTGTAGATCTCTGGTAAGGCAGGGATGGAGGGATGAGCAGATAGAGGGGGTGGAGGGAGGACTGAAATCATCGTGCTGCTCTGAGATCATCCACTGTCCCATTATTCAGTTATTCTCCAGCTCTCTGTGTTTCAGCCAGAGAAACAGAGTCTACAGCTCTCTGTGTTTCAGCCAGAGACAGAGTCTACAGCTCTCTGTGTTTCAGCCAGAGAGACAGAGTCTACAGCTCTCTGTGTTTCAGCCAGAGACAGAGTCTACAGCTCTCTGTGTTTCAGCCAGAGAGAGTCTACAGCTCTCTGTGTTTCAGCCAGAGAAACAGAGTCTACAGCTCTCTGTGTTTCAGCCAGAAACAGAGTCTACAGCTCTCTGTGTTTCAGCCAGAGAAACAGAGTCTACAGCTCTCTGTGTTTCAGCCAGAGAGACAGAGTCTACAGCTCTCTGTGTTTCAGCCAGAGAAACAGAGTCTACAGCTCTCTGTGTTTCAGACAGAGAGAGTCTACAGCTCTCTGTGTTTCAGCCAGAGAGACAGAGTCTACAGCTCTCTGTGTTTCAGCCAGAGAAACAGAGTCTACAGCTCTCCGTGTTTCAGCCAGAGACAGAGTCTACAGCTCTCTGTGTTTCAGCCAGAGAAACAGTCTACAGCTCTCTGTCTGTCTGTCTGTCTGTCTGTCTGTCTGTCTGTCTGTCTGTCTGTCTGTCTGTCTGTCTGTCTGTCTGTCTGTCTGTCTGTCTGTCTTTCATACTAGCAGATCAGTAGAGTCTCATCTCCATCCTCCTCCTCCTCCTCCTCTTCCTCACTGCTGCTGGGCACCCCTATACCCCTCCCCTCCTCCTCCTCCTCCTCTTCCTCTCCTGGGTTGGCACTTCCAGGGCATGGAACCTCTGACTGTCGTCTGAAGACCCCGAGGGGGATGACGTCAGGGGGGAGGTCAGGGGGTGGTGGCAGGGCGGCTGGGAGTCTGGAGGGGGAAGGACAGGGGGGGTAACGGGGGAGGTGAGCCCCATGGGGGAGTAGCGTCGTAGAGCCACCCCTCTCAGGTTGGCAGCCAGCCCCAAGACCAGCTTCCTGGAGGCCCGGCGAGTGTAATGACCTGTGCTGCCCTCTAGGGGGCACTGCTGGCTCAGTATGCTGGGGGCAGATGTTAATGAGTCACTCTGCTGCCCAGGGGTGGAGAGCTCGCTGAGGGGCAACCTAACCCTGCTACCCGGGCTATCTGGGGAACAAGGAGACGCCTCGGATGGTTCACTGTCAGAGGGGGAGGGTGGGGAGTGGGGAGACTCCAAGGAGGGGTGGGAGGACTGGGACTGTGACAAGGCCTGGGTGTGGGCATGCAGGGTGAAGCCTACTGCTGCTGTAGAGCAGCGGGAGGGGGTCCTTGCTGGTCCCATGCCCGCCATGCCTCCCACCATGCCCGCCCCGCCACCTCCATCCCCAGCCCTGGCTCCAGGTCCCTCCGAGGTGTGGTAGGAGTGCAGGCCCAGAGCCACCTGAGACCCGGGGGGTGTGAGGAGGGGGATCTGGCCGCGGAGACGGGTCCCTCGGTGGAACAGGCGGTTCCAAAGGCGCCTCAGGCGGCGATGTGACGTGGCCCGGCGGGAGGAGTGTCTTCTGATCTGCCTACGCATCGCTGTACGGATGTTCTGGAGCATGGAGGCCTGGATGAGGGGAGGTAGGGGGGAGGGAGGGAGGGAGAGAGGGAGAGAGGGAGGTAGGGGGAGGTAGGGAGGGAGGGAGGGAGGGAGGGAGGGAGGGAGGAGAGGAGGGAGGGAGGGAGGGAGGGAGGGAGGGGGAGGGAGGGAGGGAGGGAGGGAGAGAGAGAGAGAGGGAGGGAGGGAGGGGGAGGGAGGGAGGGAGGGAGGGAGGGAGGGAGGGAGGGAGGGAGGGAGGGAGGGAGGGAGGGAGGGAGGGAGGGAGGGAGGGAGGGAGGGAGGGAGGGAGGGGGAGGAGGAGGGAGGGGAGGGAGGGAGGGAGAGAGGGAGGGAGAGAGGGAGGAGGGAGGGAGGGAGGGAGGGAGGGAGGGGGAGGTAGGGAGGGAGAGGAGGTAGGGGAGGGAGGGAGGGAGGGAGGGAGGGAGGGAAAGAGGGAGGGAGGGAGAGGGAGGGAGGGAGGGAGGGAGGGGAGGGGGAGGGAGGGGGAGGGAGGGAGGGAGGGAGGGGGAGGGGAGGGAGGTAGGGAGGGAGGGGGAGGGAGGGAGGGAGGGAGGGAGGGAGGGAGAGAGGGAGGGAGGGAGGGAGGGAGGGAGAGAGGGAGGGAGGGAGGGAGGGAGGGAGGAGAGGGGGAGGGGGAGGGGGGAGGGAGGGGGAGGGAGGGAGGGAGGGAGGGAGGGAGGGAGGGAGGGAGGGAGGGAGGGAGGGAGGGAGGGAGGGAGGAGAGAGGGAGGGAGGGAGGGAGGGGAGGTAGAGAGGGAGGGAGGGGGAGGGGAGGTAGAGAGGGAGGGAGGGGAGGTAGAGAGGGAGGGAGGGAGAGGAGGTAGGGAGGGAGGGAGGGAGGGAGGGAGGGAGGGAGGGAGGGAGGGGGAGGGAGGGAGGGAGGGAGGGAGGGAGGGAGGGAGGGAGGGAGGGAGAGGAGGGAGGGAGGGAGGGGAGGGGAGGGAGGGAGGGAGGGAGGGAGGGAGGGAGGGAGAGGGAGGGAGGGAGGGGGAGGGAGGGAGGGGGAGGGAGAGAGGGAGAGAGGGAGGGAGAGGGAGGGAGAGGAGGTAGGGAGGGAGGGAGGGAGGGAGGGGGAGGGGGAGGGAGGGAGGGAGAGAGGGAGGGGGAGGGAGGGAGGGAGAGAGGGAGGGAGGGAGGGAGGGAGGGAGGGAGGGAGGGAGGGAGAGGAGGGAGGGAGGGAGGGAGGGAGGGAGAGAGGGAGGGAGGGGAGGGAGAGGGAGGGAGGGAGGGAGGGAGGGAGGGAGGGAGGGAGGGAGGGAGGGAGAGAGGGAGGGAGGGAGAGAGGGAGGGAGGGAGGGAGAGAGAGAGAGAGAGAGAGAGAGAGAGGGAGGGAGGGAGGGAGGGAGGGAGAGGAGGAAGGGGAGGGGAGGGAGGGAGAGGAGGTAGGGGGAGGGAGGGAGGGAGGGAGGGAGGAGGGAGGGAGGGAGAGGAGGTGAGGGAGGGAGGTAGGGGAGGGAGGGAGGGAGGGGGAGAGGAGGGAGGGAGGGAGGGAGGGAGGGAGAGGAGGTAGGGAGGGAGGGAGGGAGGGAGGGAGGGAGGAGAGGGAGGGAGGGAGGGAGGGAGGGAGGGAGGGAGGGAGAGAGGGAGGGAGGGAGGGAGAGAGGGAGGGAGGGAGGGAGAGAGAGAGAGAGAGAGAGAGAGAGGGAGGGAGGGAGGGAGGGAGGGAGGGAGAGGAGGAAGGGGAGGGAGGGAGGGAGGGAGGGAGAGGAGGTAGGGGAGGTAGGGGAGGGAGGGAGGGGGGGAGGGAGGGAGGGAGAGGAGGTGAGGGAGGGGAGGTAGGGGAGGGAGGGAGGGAGAGGAGGGAGGGAGGGAGGGAGGGAGGGAGGGGAGGGAGGGGAGGGAGAGGAGGTAGGGAGGAGAGAGGAGGGAGGGAGGGAGGGAGGGAGGGAGGGAGGGAGGGAGAGAGGGAGGGAGGAGAGGGGGAGGGAGGGAGAGAGGGAGGGAGAGAGGGAGGGAGAGAGGGAGGGAGAGAGGGAGGGAGGGAGGAGGGAGGGAGGGAGGGAGGGAGGGAGGGAGGGAGGGAGGAGAGGAGGTAGGGAGGGAGAGGAGGTAGGGAGGGAGGGAGGGAGGGAGGGAGGGAGAGGAGGTAGGGGAGGGAGGGAGGGGAGGTAGGGGGAGGGAGGGAGGGAGAGGAGGTAGGGGAGGGAGGGAGGGAGGGAGGGGAGGGAGAGGAGGTAGGGAGAGACAGGAGGTAGGGAGGGAGAGAGGGAGGGAGGGAGAGAGGGAGAGGAGGTAGGGAGGGAGGGAGGGAGGGAGAGAGGGAGAGAGGGAGGGAGGGGAGGGAGAGGAGGTAGGGAGAGAGAGGAGGTAGGGAGGGAGAGAGGGAGGGAGGGAGAGAGGGAGGGAGGGAGAGGAGGTAGGGAGGGAGGGAGGGAGGGAGGGAGGGAGGGAGGGAGGGAGGGAGAGAGGGAGGGAGGGAGGGAGGGAGGGAGGGGAGGGAGAGGAGGTAGGGAGAGAGAGGAGGGAGGGAGGGAGGGGAGGGAGAGGAGGTAGGGAGAGACAGGAGGTAGGGAGGGAGAGAGGGAGGGAGGGAGAGAGGGAGAGGAGGTAGGGAGGGAGGGAGGGAGGGAGGGAGAGAGGGAGAGAGGGAGGGAGGGGAGGGAGAGGAGGTAGGGAGAGAGAGGAGGTAGGGAGGGAGAGAGGGAGGGAGGGAGAGAGGGAGGGAGGGAGAGGAGGTAGGGAGGGAGGGAGGGAGGGAGGGAGGGAGGGAGGGAGGGAGGGAGGGAGGGAGGGAGGGGGAGGAGGGAGGGAGGGAGGGAGGGAGGGAGGGAGGGAGGTAGGGAGAGAGAGGAGGTAGGGAGGGAGGGAGGGAGGGAGGGAGGGAGGGAGGGAGAGGAGGTAGGGAGAGAGAGGAGGTAGGGAGGGAGGGAGGGAGGGGGGAGGGAGGGAGGGAGGGAGGGAGGGAGAGAGGGAGAGGGAGGTAGGGGGGGGAGGGAGGGAGGGAGAGAGGGAGGGAGGGAGGGAGGGAGGGAGGGAGGGAGAGGAGGTAGGGAGGGAGAGGAGGTGGGGGGGGAGGGAGGGAGGGAGGGAGGGAGGGAGGGAGGGAGGGAGGGAGGGAGGGAGGGAGGGAGGGGAGGGAGGGAGGGAGGGAGGGAGGGAGGAGAGGAGGTAGGGAGGGAGAGGAGGTAGGGGTGGGAGGGAGGGAGGGAGGGAGGGAGGGAGGGAGGGAGGGAGGGAGGAGAGGAGGTAGGGAGGGAGAGGAGGTAGGGGTGGGAGGGAGGGAGGGAGGGAGGGAGAGGAGGTAGGGGAGGGAGGGAGGGGAGGTAGGGGAGGGAGGGAGGGAGGGAGAGGAGGTAGGGGAGGGAGGGAGGGAGGGAGGGAGGGAGGGAGGGAGGGAGGGAGGGAGGGAGGGAGGGAGGGGAGGGAGAGGAGGTAGGGAGAGAGAGGAGGTAGGGAGGGAGAGAGGGAGGGAGGGAGGGAGAGAGGGAGAGGAGGTAGGGAGGGAGGGAGGGAGGGAGGGAGGGAGGGAGAGAGGGAGAGAGGGAGGGAGGGGAGGGAGAGGAGGTAGGGAGAGAGAGGAGGTAGGGAGGGAGAGAGGGAGGGAGGGAGAGAGGGAGAGGAGGTAGGGAGGGAGGGAGGGAGGGAGAGAGGGAGAGAGGGAGGGAGGGAGAGAGGGAGGGAGAGAGGGAGGGAGGGAGGGAGGGAGAGAGGGAGGGAGGGAGAGAGGGTAGGGGGGGGAGGGAGGGAGGGAGGGAGAGAAGGGAGGTAGAGAGGGAGGGAGGGAGGGAGGGAGGGGGGGAGGTAGAGAGGGAGGGAGGGAGGGAGGGAGGGAGGGGAGGTAGGGAGGGAGGGAGGGAGGGAAAACTCGTCAGCAAGACCATCAAATCTGTCAATCATTTGTTAACCCGTTGTCATGGTAACACTCAGATCTCTCCCGTCAGAAATACATCTTAACCAAGAGAGTAGCTCCAGTATTAGATATTCACACCATCAGAACACAGGCAGAACCCAGCTGCTACGAGAGCTACAGTCTGTGGGGTCAACTTTACAACAGGGATATCCACTACAGTCTGTGGTGTCAACTTTACAACAGGGATATCCACTACAGTCTGTGGTGTCAACTTTACAACAGGGATATCCACTACAGTCTGTGGTGTAAACTTTACAACAGGGACATCCACTACAGTCTGTGGTGTAAACTTTACAACAGGAATATCCACTACAGTCTGTGGTGTCAACTTTACAACAGGGATATCCACTACAGTCTGTGGTGTCAACTTTACAACAGGGACATCCACTACAGTCTGTGGTGTCAACTTTACAACAGGGATATCCACTACAGTCTGTGGTGTCAACTTTACAAAAGGGATATCCACTGCAGTCTGTGGTGTAAACTTTACAACAGGGACATCCACTACAGTCTGTGATGTAAACTTTACAACAGGGAAATCCACCCAGATCTCTGATACAGTCTGTGGTGTCAACTTTACAACAGGGATATCCACTACAGTCTGTGGTGTCAACTTTACAACAGGGACATCCACTACAGTCTGTGGTGTCAACTTTACAACAGGGATATCCACTACAGTCTGTGGTGTCAACTTTACAAAAGGGATATCCACTGCAGTCTGTGGTGTAAACTTTACAACAGGGACATCCACTACAGTCTGTGGTGTAAACTTTACAACAGGGAAATCCACCCAGATCTCTGATACAGTCTGTGGTGTAAACTTTACAACAGGGATATCCACCCAGATCTCTGATACAGTCTGTGGTGTAAACCTTACAACAGGGATATCCACTACTGTCTGTGGTGTAAACTTTACAACAGGAATATCCACTACAGTCTGTGGTGTCAACTTTACAACAGGGACATCCACTACAGTCTGTGGTGTCAACTTTACAACAGGGATATCCACTACAGTCTGTGGTGTAAACTTTACAACAGGAATATCCACTACAGTCTGTGGTGTAAACTTTACAACAGGGATATCCACAACAGTCTGTGGTGTAAACTTTACAACAGGGATATCCACTACAGTCTGTGGTGTCAACTTTACAACAGGGACATCTACCCAGATCTCTGCTACAGTCTGTGGTGTCAACTTTACAACAGGAATATCCACTACAGTCTGTGGTGTCAACTTTACAACATGAATATCCACCCAGATCTCTGCTACAGTCTGTGGTGTAAACTTTACAACAGGGACATCAACTACAGTCCGTGGTGTAAACTTTACAACAGGAATATCCACCCAGATCTCTGCTACAGTCTGTGGTGTAAACTTTACAACAGGAATATCCACTACAGTCTGTGGTGTAAACTTTACAACAGGAATATCCACCCAGATCTCTGCTACAGTCTGTGGTGTAAACTTTACAACAGGAATATCCACTACAGTCTGTGGTGTAAACTTTACAACAGGAATATCCACCCAGATCTCTGCTACAGTCTGTGGTGTAAACTTTACAACAGGGATATCCACTACAGTCTGTGGTGTAAACTTTACAACAGGGATATCCACTACAGTCTGTGGTGTAAACTTTACAACAGGGATATCCACTACAGTCTGTGGTGTAAACTTTAAAACCGGGATATCCACTACAGTCTGTGGTGTAAACTTTACAACAGGGACATCCACTACAGTCTGTGGTGTAAACTTTACAACAGGGATATCCACTACAGTCTGTGGTGTCAACTTTACAACAGGGACATCCACTACAGTCTGTGGTGTCAACTTTACAACAGGGATATCCACTACAGTCTGTGATGTAAACTTTACAACAGGGACATCCACTACAGTCTGTGGTGTCAACTTTACAACAGGGACATCCACTACAGTCTGTGGTGTCAACTTTACAACAGGGATATCCACTACAGTCTGTGGTGTCAACTTTACAACAGGGATATCCACTACAGTCTGTGGTGTCAACTTTACAACAGGGACATCCACTACAGTCTGTGGTGTCAACTTTACAACAGGGATATCCACTACAGTCTGTGGTGTCAACTTTACAACAGGAACATCCACTACAGTCTGTGGTGTCAACTTTACAACAGGGATATCCACTACAGTCTGTGGTGTAAACTTTACAACAGGGATATCCACCCAGATCTCTGCTACAGTCTGTGGTGTCAACTTTACAACAGGGACATCCACTACAGTCTGTGGTGTAAACTTTACAACAGGGATATCCACCCAGATCTCTGCTACAGTCTGTGGTGTCAACTTTACAACAGGGATATCCACTACAGTCTGTGGTGTCAACTGTACAACAGGGACATCCACTACAGTCTGTGGTGTCAACTTTACAACAGGGATATCCACTACAGTCTGTGGTGTAAACTTTACAACAGGGACATCCACTACAGTCTGTGGTGTCAACTTTACAACAGGGATATCCACCCAGATCTCTGCTACAGTCTGTGGTGTAAACTTTACAACAGGGACATCCACTACAGTCTGTGGGGTAAACTTTACAACAGGGATATATATATATCCACCCAGATCTCTGCTACAGTCTGTGGTGTCAACTTTACAACAGGGACATCCTCTACAGTCTGTGGTGTCAACTTTACAACAGGGACATCCACTACAGTCTGTGGTGTCAACTTTACAACAGGAATATCCACTACAGTCTGTGGTGTCAACTTTACAACAGGGACATCCTCTACAGTCTGTGGTGTCAACTTTACAACAGGGACATCCTCTACAGTCTGTGGTGTCAACTTTACAACAGGGATATCCACTACAGTCTGTGGTGTAAACTTTACAACAACCAGACGTTACCTGAGTGGGGTTGTAATGATAATGTATCTATAATACAGAGACTGTAGCAGTGAAACCAGACGTTACCTGAGTGGGGTTGTAATGATAATGTATCTATAATACAGAGACTGTAGCAGTGAAACCAGACGTTACCTGAGTGGGGTTGTACACAGGGAAGTCCTCCACCGGAGGGATGAGGCCCTGGGCGATCAGCTGACCATAGGAGGGCGGAGCCTCTCTCTGAACAAA